>NC_041358.1:16890382-17082882 GCF_900634415.1 Cottoperca gobio
AGTCAGTCAATCTTCTCCAAGTTGTGATGTGGCCTTTGGCCTCTGATGCATATTACAGCTCAGGGAGTCTCCCCCCCCCCCCCCCCCCCCTCCCTCCACCTCTCATCATCTAAGAATGAGTCACTGCTGTGGCTCCAGTCGGGGTAGATGTCAAGCGATCTGACCCATGGGACTAATTGCCCCAAAAGAACAGGGAGTCTGCATTAGGAGAACAATAACCATAGAGCACACTACACTGTCATCTCTTAACAGTGAAATAATTGCTCAATCGTGCATGAGTGTTAGCTGCAAGGATATCACAATCTCTGCTGGCTAGTGTGATGGTTCTTGAACAAGTGTAGCGATAACGACAGTCAAAGGGGCTTAAATCTTACCATCATACACAACCCTTGTACTTTGAATGCCAGAGTGAAATCAATCCAATTTGTATTCAGTCCTGGGCTAATGGTGGTTACAGTGTGTCTTAACCAAGTGGTGGTTTTGCAGAGCTCTGTGTAACCACAAATTGACTTGCCTTTCCCAATGTTCAATGAAATACATGACGTATTTCACTGAACAAGATGGAGAAATTAGCCGGGATTACAAGGCTTTCCTTATGGTATTACTTTTCACTCTATTGTCACCTTCTATTTGCATTTAAAGCCATTCATTTACTACTTGTTATACTTGGAATATGTGCAGAGAGTCAGTCTTCTACTTTAAGGCATTTGATTAAGATACATAGTTCTTAATGGACAAGCTAGTTCAGGGGTCGGGAACCTATGGCTCTTTCGATAATGCAATATGGCTCGTTTAACATTTTTTAACATGATTAACAAGTAATAAATAATTATATTGTGTCATTTTAAAGTAAAAACATTTAGCAGCGAATTTGTTTTTAGTTCTCCCCTCTCCTTTCCTCCGCTCTGTCTCTGGCTGTAGGTGAAGGTGCGTTCACACGTGTGTGCGTAGGGGGCCGAGCCACGCCCTAAGCGAAACCGAGCAGAGGAGAAACTGCACAAAGCAAGCAGTAGACCGGGGGTGTCAAACTCAATCACAGGGAGGGCCAAACACGGTCCACATGTATTGAACAGGATACACATATTGGATAAAGTGCAAAAAGATATGGAACATATTTAAGTCAACTGCAAACGGATTGCTGAGCAGTTCAATTAAAATTTCTGAGCTGCAAAGTCGGCAAATGCGCTCAGTTTATGAGCAGAATGCGCGGTGGAGATGGTTTGTCAGTGTTTGGAAACACGCAGTGACCAAAGTTTCCTTCTGCATCAGAGTCTCCCACAGAAAGCTCGGCTTAGAAAGCTCTCACTGCATCATACATGTCCGTGATCACACGGCCCTGAAGCTGCAGGTTTAACAGTGAGATGCTTCTTTATGTCGCACAAACAGTCCAGCTCACATCGCCACTTTCGTCCCAGAGATCTGTGGTGTCTTTCCCTTTGCTTTCCAAAAACTTTCATTTCATTCACACATTTAGATTCTTCCTCAAATGTCTTTTCCCGTGGTTGTGCCATGCATTGATTTAATTACCAAAACCGGCGGGCCACTTATGACAGACATATGATATTTTCTCACGGGCCGGATATAATTGCCTTGAGTTTGACACCCGTGCAGCAAACACTGAAACGTGCACATAAATGAGATAAATAACGTAAGCGTTTAGTTTATTTAATAAAAGAGCACATGTTCAATGCAACGCTGATACCGCTATTAGTAATCGGAGACGTGTTATTCTTAAAAAATGCACACATAAAGTTGCATTCAAATTTATATATTTTTATATATGGCTCTCAAGGAAATACATAAAAAAATATTTTGCTTTTATGGCTCTCCCAGCCAAAAAGGTTCCCGACCCCTGAGCTAGTTGATAGTGGGAATGCCGTCTGTGAGTATCGGGCTACAGGATGGTTTATCTAACCATTAGAATACGTAGTCATTTTCTGAGAAAGAGGAGGTCAAAGAAAGCACAATGCTTGCTTTCCGCTTCGTCTTTGTTCTTAAACCTCTCCGATGTCTCAGTGCAGCCCTCTGGGAGAGCCAGATACATAATGAATTGCAGTTTGCATGTTCATTCAAGTCTTATCTCCTCAATTGGTTTATTAATTTGTCTGGCTACTATACATGGCTGGCTATAATCTCACATTCCTAAAGTGCATTTGTCACATTGGTCAAGGGGTAAATTGGGATTAGAAAGTCTTTGGAGATAGAGGAAAATGTTGAATACAAATGCATCATTAGACTGTTTAATTTTACACTGTTGATAGGATTTTGGGATGAGACTGTTTGATTTCAAGGTTTATGATAACATAGGCAATGTCCCAATGAAATAACAGTACATTGGGATAGTTCCCATGTTACCATAAATATATTAATTACCCCTTTATTAATTCACGGATAATTATTGTAATACACTAAAGTACAAATAATACTATTTTAGTGCAATCATTTACCTTCTGACAGTAATGTTGTCTTAGTTTCATGATCGCCCTCTTACCATTCTGTATTATGTTTTCCATTATGTTAATATGGAATTAATAATTAGATTTGGCAGATTCTTGCTTTTTATCAAATGTAAAATTCTCAAAGGCTGATTAAAAACAAAATCACTCAAATGTATCTTATTGCTACAGCATTTCAATCCTATAGCATACCTACTAAAAACAGAAATCACACACTAGGTCTTCAACAGGGGGTCTGCAGGGGGGGTCGCAAAATAGTTTGTAGATAAAGCCGAAAAAGAAATGTATATAATTATTTATTTATTTTTGCACATTCACAAAAACTTTCTTTAAGTCATAAAAGCTGGATGTACAAGTCAGAAGACTCACGCCTCTTCTTTTCCTGTTCTTTTTCACAGAGGACCTTCTCCCACCAGGCTTCCCTAACATTGACATGGGCCCTCAACTCAAAGTGGTGGAGCGAACTCGAACGGCCACCATGCTCTGTGCTGCCAGTGGCAACCCTGACCCAGAAATCACCTGGTACAAAGACTTCCTGCCCATTGACCCAAGTGCAAGTAATGGGCGAATCAAACAGCTGCGATCAGGTACAGAAATCCAAAGCGTAATGTTTCTGTCTTTTCCCTTCTTACTAACTGGAGCACTTCTTCGATTTCAGAGGAGATCTTGTGGCAATGGTTAACATGTTTTTTTGTGCTTTGCAGCTCATGTGGCTTCAGTCTTTTTCCCCCCCAGCTTGTGAACACATATACTTGTTTGTTAAGGAAACACATCAGTTACAGCAACACTTGTCTTTAGGTTAATTATCCAACTGATCTGAGTAGGGTTGCAGTATAAGGGTTCTGAGAATTCCCATATATGTAATAATTGTTGTATTTAAGACGTAACATTTACCCAAATGATGAACGCAATTGTGTTGTGTTGAAAACTAAAGCAAATTGGAGTTTACTATGTTTAAAGCATTTACACATCAGATTATGGGGGCAAGCTAAATGTCATAGATTAAAACATGAGAAGCATACAAATAGTATAAAGGGCAAGTGCCCAAAAAGTGTGTTGAAAATAACAAATTGAGTTTAAGACTGTAACATTACTGAATGAGGTCAAATGATTCACAACAAGCCAGAAGTATGTCATAGTCGACAATGAGAGCAAAGTCTGTGTTCGACTGACACAACTCAGTGGTGGATATGTTGTCTTGTTCCCATTGATTAAAGCCCACTGAGAGTCCCAGTAAAGCAAAGTCTAATTATATTGCTAATTAAGTGCAAGCCCTGGAGTGGCCTCGGGCAATAAGGGGTAGATATTTTAGGTCGATGATTTGTTACCATTCGAAAAATCCAATGACTCCTATTTGATTTGTTGCTGCAAACGTAAATCAGTGTAGACAGCATTAAATAAAGAGTCTATTGCCATTGAGTCCCTGCCCCAGTTGTGGCCCCCATGACCTGTACACTCAAAATAATCAATTTGTCATCTCATTATTTATGTCTTGCCATGTCCACAGCTCCCTAAGATGCTTTTATTTTAGATAATGTTTTATATTTGGTGCAAAGTTTTACGGTAGATATTTGACTTTTAAGTTTTCAAAGAAAAAGCTGCTATCACAAAATGTTTGACTTTTTCTGTCGCTGGTAATATGTGCAACTTACTGAACACGCTGTTTCTTGGTTCATAGTGGCCCGAGGAACTCCTCTGGGGATGCTTGCTCTTCCTTAGGTACTTTAGAGAACGCTGTCACCCAGTTATTTTGACTTTATTTTGAGGACAAAGAGCCTCCACAAGGGACTCTTTGGAAGAGAGCTTTAACGTTTTCCCCTTCAAAATATTCAAGATTTTAGCAAATTAGATTAATGTTAGAGATGTAGGTGTTTTTAAGAACATTTGGCAGCTGGTAAGCCTGTACCTCACTATAATTGTTTCAGGTTTTATTTAATTATATGGAAGGCCAGATCTGCTTTAAAAATTGGGTTACCTGTTAACTTTGTCAACATGGCTTTGGGAGTATTGAGCCTCTGTGGATGATGGACAAATGAATCCAGCTTCCTGTCCATTGTCTAACCTCTGTATCATCTGTCTTTATCTGTTTCATGATCTCGTCAATTGTCTTTGTGTGTCCTGTCTAACTAAGACTGCTGTTGTCTATATTTGTGTCTGAAACTCAGATGTGTCTTACATCGCAGAGTCTTCAACACGTTTCATTCGGCTGTGACCCATAACACAAGTTAAAACTGAAAAAAACTATAAAATAAACCAACCAATTAAAAACAACTGAAAACTAAAACTAAATATTTTTATTTTTTTATTACAATTAACACCAAAATGGGTTAATTATATAAATATTTTTTTTTCCGAAAACTGTCTCTTACAAGCATTATAAATTGCCAATAGAATATATATTACATGACTTGAAATGTAACTTTTCCTTCCATGGTATCTCATGGTAAAACTACTAAAATGAGGTGGGACACAAGACCCAACTAAACTGTAGTCCCTTAAATGCTTGCATGGCAGTCACTTTCAACCTCAACCTAAAATGAAGTATGTTGTTCTTCCCTTTTTCTATTTACTTTCCTCTTGCATTGTCATTTTCAGAAGCCTTTGGTAAGTGTCTTTCAAAGCCCAGAAAGCCCACCCACTCTCCTTGAAGCAGATGGCATATTTAAACTACTTTCCAAAATGCATGCATCCCCTGCTCTCCCCTCACCCTTGTCCTCTTTTGCCACTTGTTCCCTATGTTCTGTTTCTATTTATGCTAAACGTTTACTTTTGTTTCACCCACACTCCTTATGCCAACTTTATCCTCTTCCACCTCCCCACACTGGAACTTAGAGAGGCAAATAAAGGACAAGCAGCAACACAAGTTTCGAAGGTGGTTAGGTATTATGGCCCACCGTTAAGCAGCACAGTTTTTATTTATATTGCAAAGACCTGCTGAACAAGTCTTTTTAGGCAACTACCTGCTTTGTGTAAATACTTTTATGCATCTACTCTACTCTTTACTATATTTGAACAACTTTACTGGACTCTTTGAGGTCATAAGTACCTTGTGCAAGGTTACTGTGGAAGTAGCTGTTGTCTGTTCCGTGACCATTTTATCCAAATGTTAGATTGCTGATGCTTTCTGTCACATCAAGTTCTTTCTCTCTGCTGTTTTGCAAGACAGCAGGTTTTGGGGGAAATAATTGGACTCTGCTTGAATCCAAGACAATTATTCCTGTGCAGTCATAGCCTACAGTATTTTTTTTGGCAAACACTTTCCTCCAGAAATACACTGTTGTTTTATTCTCGGGTGTAAACAATCAAACTTCAGTTTTTTACAATAACAGCTTCACTGTCCAAAAATAAACTTGGAAAGTGCAGCAAGTACTGAGAGGAGCTGAAAGAATCTTGAGTTCTTTCCAGGTGAAGGTCTCTGCAGGGCCGCTGTATGGCTGAACCCTCCAATTTCACACTTGGGCTGGGTTGACCCTCTGGTCTTGACCAAATATTTTCTCAGGTGAGCATTCTCTTTTCTTGCCAAATTGGCCCACATCCCCACTGGCTTACAAATCTCTAGCTGAGGCTCTATTGCCCATGCTACAGGGCGAGGGCTCAAGTGATAGTTACATTTGGCCATATTTTATACTCCTGACTTTTTGAACTACTTGCAAAAATATACCCAGTCACTTTAAGCTGGGTATATTTTACTTACAGGTCAAACTATGTGTGTTTGTAGGAAGGCAGAAAAGGAAATGACTTGCCCTTTTTCCAATACCAAGGCTCTCGTAAGCTAATGTTAGCGCTGGGAGCTTGCCTTCTTTCTGTAGCCTTTTTGGTGGAAAGCTCATTCAGCAGCCAGGCATAATTTATGCTGATGATAAAAAGGCCTGTATGCTCAAGCCCCCTAGACTGCCATCTTCTCATGTCCTCAGCACTTTGAGTAGCCATCTTGAGTCTCACTTATAGAAATCCAAAAACAGAACAAAGGTAACAGTTCTTGCAGCAGGCTTTGAATGGGTATTTTCAGATGCTTCTGTTGATCAGATTGCTGTTGACAATTGTTTGGAGCTACCTGTTTGCTCTTTTGCTTCAGGCCCACTCTCAAGCCCCTATGGGGGATTTTGATAGATGCACTCGAACGGAGACGGTGGTAAAAACCGAGGGGAACATGAGTTTGAAAGTATACTTTGCCTCCAGCTCCTGCAAATCAATATCCCAAATTTCTCATGTGACCGTAACTCCATCTGATGTTGATAAGTTCGTACCGATTTGACCGATTGACCTACCTAAAACAATAATGTAACTATAGTTTTGAATACACAAAGATAGAGCATACAGCGCTTGTTTGTTAGATAGCTGCCTATTTGGCTGACCCATGCTGTGCTGGCGGGGAAGTGATATTTGCGTCAGGGTCCCCTGAGGAGCTCCTCTAGAGATGTGGAGGGAGCTTGACATTTCTCCCGAAGTCCCTGGGGCTGCAGACCCCAGGCCCTCTCTGGCCTTGTCAGCCAGAACAGATTAACCAGAGGCCAGAGAGGCAGTGAGAGGATTGAGAGGAGTGCATATGCATAAAGATTAAGGTCCTTATTAATACAAAGGTTTAAAATCAGGACCTGACATTGGATGGCTCCCTTACACACACACAGATGTATGCACATCCCAATGTGAATCATGCAGATTTTTATGGCACTTTAACTAAAATGTGCAAGAAAATGGTCACATTTGTTGGCATCAAAGCTGCTCTGCAGGGAGTGGCTAGGAGCTCTGCAGATGTGCTAACAGCCAGGTTTTCCCTGAGACCTGCTGTGACGCCACAAAGATCCCTGACAGGTGTCTGTGTTGGTGAGAAGGTCAGCCAGACGCCCTCTGGAGGGTGGTCAGACTTTGACACTTGGCCAATCACGCAAACCCCATCCGACTCACATGCAGATGGGCAACATCTCTGGCCAGATTGCCTCTGGCCAGACTACATCCCTCAATAATAATTTAATATATTCAGATGGTTGTTTAACAAAACAGCTGGAGTGTTCTGTGGAGCAAATAATGCCACATTTGATAATGCGAGGAGGTCAGAGGCCCGTTGAGATATATTTAGGTCATTGTCACCCTAAGCTGATCAGCCCCTGGTTGACCAAAGCTTAGAAGGGGAGCTTATGGCCAATAGGTTGTGTGGCTGTAGTACAGGTGGATTTGCCATTGTAATTTAATACAGGCTGGCCTCTCCAGACCCAGCCGGCCTGGTCAAATCATTGGCTAAGTTTTCTTTGTATCTCTTCATGCTGCTTTATTATTCAAATATTACAAGTTCCAAAGACCTATGTCATTCATTTTCTTCTAATTTTTTTATTTGAACTGAAACACCTCCATCTATTATCCTCCATCTCATCCTCCTTATTACTTTCCTCTTTTTTTTCTGTCCCTCTTTTGTCACACAGTATTTCAAAGGTCCAAATGTGATGGCCTTTTCCTTTACACACCTGCTTTATTAACCTTAACCTTATCCTAACCTCAACCTAACTTTGACCTTAACCTCAACTAACCTTTAACTAGTTACCCCTTAACCCCCAACTAAAATTTCACCACAGCTAAAGCAAAATAAACCGACAGCTTCTGCAGCCTTTAATCAAACTCTAACTCTATAACAATGTAACCTTCCCAGAGCCCTGTTGTCCTTTGTCTTGTGATTATCTATGATTATGTGGTCTCTAAAATTATTGCAGAAATGATTAAAATGTTGTTTTGCCTGGTTTTTCAATGACTTTAAACTATTACTTTGGCAAATCTATGTATTTAGTGCCATTTAGGGTGGGAAAGACATTTCCCACTTTCATCAGAAAATGTCAAAATTTGTAATAATAAATACAATTATACAATTAGATCATTTTAAATTGCAGTAGAAGTCAGTATGGGTAATTAAAGTGAATGCATGCACACGTTCAGAGTCTGAACATACAGTATATCACCATATTTAACTGTTTTTGTTTAAATCCTATCCTTTGTCTATAATGGTATACAATTATTGACAATGTATATGTAAGCACAGTGCAACACATTGTACAGAAACTATAAAGAAAGGGAATGAAACCATCCAAGTATATTGCAAACCAGGCAGAACATCAAACTCCGTAATTGCCTCCTACCTGCTGGTATCACAAAAGACGCCTTTGTATGCAGAGCTGAAACAACAATCCGATCAGAAGGTATTGGAAGTGTCATCCCACGGCCCAGCCACCCACACCCCTTAATGTACTGTACAGGATATGGACATTTTAACTGTGAGGTTCATTGTTAAGGAGATAGACAAGCGGATTGGTATGGCATCTGAATTGTACCAAATCGCTGTGGTGAAGAGGGAACTGAGGGCAAGGCAGTTCAATGGTCATGACTTTTGAATAGTGATGGGAACAATGAAATCGCAGACAGAAGCAGCTAAACTGAGTTTCCTGCGTAGGGCAGATGGGCTCACCATTAGAGATAGGGTAAGGAGATCAGAGATGCGGAGGGTGCTCAGAATAGAGCTGCTGCTCCTTCGCATTGAAAGGCAAGCTAGTTGGGGTGATTCGGGAATCAAATTTATTTATATAGCCCAATATCACAAATTATACATTTATCTCACCCTCTGTCCTTAGACCCTCACATCGCACAAGGAAAAACTTCGTAAAAGAAATCCCACAATTAAAGGGGGAAAAATGGAAGAAACCTCAGGGAGAGCAACTGATGAGGGATCCCTCTCCCAGGACGGACAGACGTGCAATAGATGTTGTGTGTTCAGGATAAACAACATAGTACAAATACAACATTTGACAGAAATTATGTTGTGTTGAAAAAAGAGAAAGTATGGATGAATCCAGGAAAATGTCAAAAAGGCTTCCAGGTGTGCAGCAGGACCAGGGCAGCAGGCGCAGCCACGATTCTTGATCCTGATGTAAACTTTATCAGTGGCAACCTGCCACATGAAAGACACAGACACACAGGATGCTGTGTTAGTAACATACATTTACATAATGCATACAGATAGAGAGGGAGAAGAAGAGAGCGGGAGGGGAGGAGAGAGGAAGAGAAGGAGGAGAAGGAGGAGAGCGGAAGAGAAGGAGGAGAGCAGGGAGGTGTCCCCTGGGAGTCTAAGCCTATAGAAGCATAACTAGGGGCTGATCCAAGGCAAACCTGAGCCAGCCCTAACTATAAGCTTTATCAAAAAGGAAAGTCTTTAGCCTGCTCTTAAATGTGGAGAGGGTGTCTGCCTCCCGATCACAAACTGGAAGCTGGTTCCACTGGAGAGGAGCTTGCCTTCTGGGCGTCTTCCTTTAAAGGTGTTGACCAGTGGGTAGACCCAGAACCATTTGGATAGATTATGTATCATCTGGCTTGGGAAGGCCTCAGGATCTGCCAGGAGGAGCTGAAATATGCTGCTGGGGAGAGGGATTTCTGGACTAATTTATTCAGCCTATTGCAACCTCGAACCGGCCACAGATAAGAAGCAGAAAACTACCGGATTGATTGAAGGTTGTTGTTTCATTGGTTCAGCTAGTTGGTAGGATGCTAGTTGCTGTATGCAAGGGCCAGGCCCAAAGTGTTAGGCTCAACAGGCAGTGCGTACCTTTGACCCTCAGCTCTGTGCCTGCAAGCCGTCTATGCTAAGTAAGGCACCTACTCAGGCTTGGCACTCTGATGGAACTCTCAAGAGATGGCCATGGGTATGTTATAGCCATGAGTCATCCTTAGATTTAGTGAGGGAGACTAAGAGAAAGGAAAGGGGATGAAACTGTGGGAAAGTCTGAGGCACACAAAAGAGAAATGGGGATAAAGAGACAGGAATCGAGGAACAGATAAAGTAAGAAAAGAAGAAAGATTTAAGAAAGAGTGTTAGAAAACAATAAATGAAGAAAAAAAGCCAAGAGGGGAAAGTCAGTTTAATGCTTGGTAGAGAGGGGGTTGAAGTTAAGCTGGCTCCCCTACCCACACCCAAAACTCTGCCTTTAAGGGATGTATTTTACATCACAGCAACAACTCGGGCTACGTTTAAAAGCCCACCAGCCACTGACTGGAAAAGCTCAATATGTTATTGTCCTAATGGGACATTTGGCTTGCAGTCAAGCATGTAACACAATACAGACTCACAATAAACAAAGAATAAGGAAACATACAACTTTCAGAGAAATGTACCAATTGAAAGAGCCAGGTGATTGAATGTCCGGGGAGGAGGGATGAAGCTTGATGTGAAGAGTCTATCTATCACAGTTAAGCAGGTTTACGACTTGTAATATAAATAAGAACTCCAATCTGTTTGATATAACATGCGGTTGCCGGAAGGTACAGCCTGAAATTCTAGTTCAGTGGAGACTCCAATGTAGGTACCCGGTAAAGAATAGTGGTGTGCCTAATTTGTATATCTGACCTCTTGTTCAAGGTCTGTTGGCTAGGAAAAGGCTTTTGTCACTAGAGTCAAACCTCTCTTGCTCTGCATTTCCCCCCTGAGTTTCAGCCATGATACACGCATGCCAAGACCTTCTTCAGCTCTGCCAGTGAAGCATTGTGTTTCCTGTCTTAATATGTCTAAGACAAGGAGTGGAAAAAAAGAGAGAAAACTCTTAAGGCAATGGATTGTGCCAGTCATAGACTGTAAAGCTCCCCATTCCTTTGTGATACCATCAATGAAAGGTGTTGTTTTGTCTTTTTGTCTTTGAAAAAAATCACAAATCTCTGAAAGCCCTTTAAGAGATTACCTAATGGTTTGATAATCTAATTCCAATGATCCACCTTCCAACCCAAATAACTCCTCTAACTATTACTAACATTAACTTTGAACTAAACTGATGTTGTGTCTTCGTTTCTGTGTCTCCTCCAGAGAGTACCCCGATTCGAGGTAAGCTGTTTAACACAATAAAGAGAAAAAAAGGGAATAAAAGACTTTAACGTACATTAAACCAGACATAACTGCTCCTAACTACACCCATCTAACTTAACAGTGGGAATACCATGTGGGTTCTTCCTCTTCAAAAATGACAATATTTTCTATTTCCACTCACACTAATATGTCATCTGTGTTTGGGCTTTGTGTTTTTTGTACACACTGTTTTGTGAGCGTGATCATATGTGTTTCACAGTCTCATGCCCCATGTCATCATTGATGTGTAGTTCTTCCACCTCTGTGGGCGTTCTGTATGTGTGCCTTCCTATCTCCTCCACATCATAAGTGTCAGGAAACTACCGAGCAATTCAAATTGTGTTGCCGGCTGGTTAGGATACAGGATTGAGAAGGTTGAAAGCAGAGGGCAGGGATGGTCAGCTTTTATTACTCAGTGGTTTGTTTGCTTTGTGCCTCTGACATTTAAATTGTTTGGACATAGACACGGGGCTGAAAGGTGGGTGATAGGAAGTTGTAGGGTGGGCAATGGTGGCCTTATTTGTTGATACGGCTACTGAATACTTGAACCTTAGCAACCACATGTCTTCCTTCTTCTTCTCTGCTTTGATATCCTTCTCGTCCTTCCACATTCTGTATGTTAATTCACCCCCATTACTTTCATGAGCCCTAGCATTAGATACTCATGGTATGTCAGGGGAAAAAGCTGGCATAAATGTTGTTTGATTAAAAAAAATTCCTATCTGTTACAATGCAATGTATAAAGGGAAAACTACCGAGGCTGCTGCATGCAATGGCCGCCATTTATATATATATATATATATATATATATATATATATATATATATATATATATATATTAGGGCTGTCGAATTAATGCGTAATTTAATTTAATTTCGATTAATTAATCGCAGAAAAAATAACGCGTTCAAAATATTAACGCAGATTAATCGTGCTCCTAGATGCCCCTGACTTTTGGTCCAACAGCACGGAGCTCTGACAGCACCCGTCCCCTGCGCCTGTCCCCCCGTCGCACGGAGCTCAGAAAGCACAGAGCTCTGACAGCCCCTCCCCCCCGCCACCCGTTGCACGGAGCACAGAAAGCACGGAGCACAACAGAGCTCTGACAGCGCCCCCCCCTTATAAAAAAGGCAACATGTATATATTTCTATCATACCAAAACCAGCTCTTATATTGTCAGAGGATGAACAGGAGGATATCAAGGTGGAAAGGGAATAACGGAGCGGTAAAGCGGTGTGATTCCGATCAATTATACAGCAGCGTTGTCAAATACTTCTTCCTCTCCTCCATTTACATTTCCCCATACAATTTAACTTCCATTTGTAATTATCCACCAGGCTTTGCTGCTGAAGCATTCTCTCCCAGTTATTTCGCTGTGATTGTTGATTTGTGTGTTTGTTGTAAAATGCTTATTTTCCACAGGCTGAGCAGGTAAGTGAATATCTCAGTTTGCCATGTATATTCCTGTATTCATGGTGACAAGATAAATGCTTTTAGTTTGATTTTTACAATTTGGTGCTGCAAAGGGGGTGATTGATTTGATGACAGAGCTCCGACAGTAAGATTAAGGTTCTCCATCCTCAACCATTTCATACAAGCCATACACACATCTCCAAACAGAAGCATGTTTGCAAACATATTCATGAACACCTGAGGTTTTAGACTAAATTCTGACCCTTCACTACTTTAACGCACTCAATCATGACAAACATGGCCAAACTCAGCCCTCCTGGCTCTGCTTTGTTTGAATAAGAAGGTCTAATAAATCATATTGTAGCGAACAAAATCAAGCATGACTTATGAACTCTGGATTTGCATAATAAGATCAGCGGCCTGAAAAAGATGATTTCTCTCCACCACGTTACTGCATGCTCGCCGTGAGGAGTGTTATGGCGTTTATATAGAGAGCTTTTCCCTACCATTGTCTTGGAGGGGTGCTGCGCCCCGCCAATGGAGCCCTGTGCGCCTGAAATTCAAGTTCTTTTTTTTTTTTTATATATATAAAAATAAATATACTTTTTATTCACAACTCACTTTTCACATTGACAGGTGCTCTTTTATTAAATAAACTAAACACTTACGTTATTGATCTAATTTATGTGCACGTTTCAGTTTGTACTGTCTACTTTGCACATTCACATTCTCTCCTTCGTTCCGTTTTGCGAAGGGCGGGGCTTCGCACCTGACACACACACACACGTGCGCACACACCTACAGAGCGGAAGAAAGGAGAGGGGAAACCGTGCAGAGAGAACTAAAGAGAAACCGCACCAAGCACGCACACATGCGTCCCCCGTCGCACGGACCTCATCCAGCCCCAGCCCCCGTTGCACGGTGAGCACCCCTCCAAAGCAGTAAACCTAGGGGAAACACTGGAGAGAAAACGAATAGCATAGAAGAGAGAGAGATGCAAATTTATTTAGGTGTCTGAGAAGGATACAAATGGTTTGTTTGCATCGGTGCACACTAATGCAGACCTTCATCTACTGTACTTTAGTTCGACTCCTCAACTCCACATATGTTTTGTCACTTTTCCTACCGCTGAATCATTTTACATCCCTCCCAATTTTATATATATATATATATATATATAGCCCAATAACACAAATGACAAATGTGCCTCAAGGGGATCTAAAATCTGTAAAATACAACTCTATCCTTAGACTCTTGACTGTTTTTTCGGGAGTTTTCACCTTATCACACAGGAGTCAAAGCACACCATTCACATAGATAGGGGAAAGGCAACAAACGCATAAAGGGAGAGAGACGAGACAACATGCACACAACAGAGTGAGAGACAAGAGGAGAGCCTAGATCTCCTGGAATAAGGCACCATAAGCCAGTGGAGACAGATAGGTACTAGGATGGCTGATAGTCCAGCACAGAAATGCCTGACTGAAAAGAGAGAACAAGTTGGGGGACAATCGGAGAGAGTGAGGGAGAAAATAGAGGGAGAGGCAAACAGCTCATGTTCTTGTGGGACAACATCCAAACAGAGGGTGAGAAAGATGCACTAGCTTTCAGAAAGTTGAGACGATGATGTGGTGCGAGGCCTGAAGTAATCAAAAAGCAAAACAACTAACTGGAAGTAAAAAAAAAAAAAGATGAATTTTAAGTTTGGATTTAAAGGCATAAATGGAGTTAGACTGTCTGATGTCAGCACGGAGGTTATTCCAGAGGAAAGTGGCATGATAGGAAAAGGCTCTGCAACCGGCTGACTTCTTTTTCGCTCTGACCGAGAACAGAGCCAGAACAGAACAGAGGAAAATATTGATGTAGTATTACTTTAGGACACATACTGCATTATTTCAGATTAAGACTTTATAGGAGGAAGAAAGAGTAGACTGGTTGATCTAACTGAAGTCACAATGTGCGTCACGCGAAAGCAGCGTCACAGCTTCACGTGTAACAGCTTATTCCCAAAATGTAAAATCTACATTAATTTTGCTTCCCTACAAAGCCACTCAGGTGTTGGCCTAGAGGTAAGCGACAGGTAGAAAGGTTGCTGGACTCCCTACCTGCTTCATTACTGATTTCATGGGAGCGTTACAAGCCACCAGATGGGTGCTGACAACAATGGCGTCACACGTGAGGCCCCATGCTGGTGCGATCACAGTATAATGACCTTGGGGTGGTGACAGAGCGTGCCCGGGTGACAGGACAGAAGGAAAAGGAGACGGAAAGATAAGGGCATTTACATACTTAGCTGCTGAGTGTCCACGCTGGCTGTCTTCGCTATTGTTTGATTTTTAAAACTGCAGATTCTCAACAGAAATCTGTAACTTTCTGCATTTTTTATACATGTTTATACATGATGCGATATGATGTGAAAATACAAACGTAATGCAACACTTGTTAATTCCAGTTTGCTTGCTGTTTTCAACTTCATGCTGCATTGTCTACAGGTTCAGGGACAGGTTTGGCCGGACACATTTTTTCAATTGCCTACACATGTAATTGTAATTGTTTTATAATAGTGAATCTAAATATGTGTTGTAATTTATTGGTAGAAATATAATTGTAACAGATTCTCCTAAATTCATAAAATGAGCTTAAGGTATTGCATCCGGCGCACTTCTGCACACGACAGTGAGTTTAATTCATGTACTGGAAAGGTTATTATTTTGAGTGTGTATCCACTTATACAGTAAGGTGCTAAATTGGGGTTTTAATTGCACTGTAGAAGAGCTTTAGTGAGCAGTGTTGGGATGAGAGGATAGCGAGGAAACGACAGGAGAGGCAATGAGGAATGAGAGACTAATGAGAGACATGAACTGAAAATGAGAGATAAAATGATGAAAAGAACAGTGTGCCACCGGCAAGCCTGAGTGGGCTGCGGAAGGAGCAAGAGGGAGGGAAAGAAAGAGTGAGACTTGGCCAGCCATTTTGTTGATCGCCTAAACAAATCAATCAAGGCCCGCTGGAGCATACTAATTGAATTACACAAATGGGACTGGGGGGGTACACATAGCAAAGCTGCTACAAAGCAACGACGGGGGTGGGTAGACCACGGCTTCAGGCACTTTCTGAAATTAATCATCCATGCTTGCCCCTCCTTGCGTTTCTTTTATCCCCTCATCTGTCCTTCTGTTTTTCTATGCTTGTCTGTCTCTTCAACTCTTCCTCCCACCCCTCTCTGATTGTTTTGTTCTGTCTCTCTATTTCACACTGTACCTCTTATAAACACCACTCTCTCTTTCCACCCAGTGTCTCCCCCTTTTATTTTCATATTTTCTGATATATTTCCTGCTTGTATACTGCTACAGAAAGGGCATTGAAAACCTGCAAATAACTGTTATAGTTTAAAAGTAGTGAAACGTCTCAGTTTCCCAAAAATTATGGCAAGAAACATTAATTTGGTGATATACTCTAAACTGCTCTAAATGGCCTTGATACAAGAATGCCGTGGCCTTCAAAAACATGTATTTGTTGAACTCTGCCCAGGCAGTCTTCTTTGTTATCACACCTTGGCACCTGAACGCTCCTCAGCAGATCAACCTGCGGCATGCAGCGCTGTTAACCAGGGCAGCTGTCATGGCTGGGACAAATGTCCCAGACCCACTGCCCATTACAGCCTTCTTTATCGAATGGATGAAGGCACATGCTTGCAAGACAGTCAGGAGTGGGTAGCAGTGGAAATTGGAGGTTGTGCATGTTAGTGAGTCGGGGGAAGGGGGGGGGGGGGGTCACTTTGACTGAGATGGAGACTAATTGGTCCACATGGAAGAGTGGTCATTATTATCAGGGACTTTATTTTCCTCAACTCTAGCCACTGTCTTTTTCTTCTTTTAGATCCTAATGGTGCGGCATGCATCATGAAATAAGACAGACATAAAAAAAAAAAACGGCACCATATTTTCTCCTGACCCAGAAAACGATGAATTATTACTCAGCAGGGGGAGTACTTGCTGGGGTTTACGGATGGTTGGTGCGGCCTGTAAGTGGAGGTCTCAGGTTCAATACCCACAATAGCTCACATAATATCCTTTTTGTGTGTCCTTTTTAAGTGTCCTTCAGCAAGATTAAGTAGAAAGTTAAGTAGTACTCGGTAATTGCAGGTCACTCTCACAGTTAAAGTTAAATTCTTACAATGTAGTTCAATAAAAACTGCAGTCAATGCCACTTTAGTACTGCTGTACTTGTCATATCTGTACCCGAAGTAAAGCTTTTTTTTATTTTTTAAACGATTAGTCAAACAATGCAGATATTTTGTGGGCCCTGTGTTTTACTGACAATGCCATCTCTTAGCAAGCTGAGTAGTCGACTGTCATGAACGTTTTTTCATGTTTCCTAATGAAATCAGACAAAACAAACTTCTTTGGTAGTTGTGTTTGTGATAAGACAGGAAAGACTTGCTATTAGGCCCTGTAGAGGACTCACTAAGCAAGTCTGTATCAGTAAACGGCCATTGTGTGAACGGACTGGGTACGTGGTTTTTTATTTGTGCTTGTGAAAGATAATTTTCAGCATTTATTTAATTCCTTGTGTTTCCTCCTTTTTTTTTTTTTTTTTTTCAAAAAAATGGCAATGGCCACTTGTGTTGTGGTGCGCCACAGGCTGGCAGGCATACCGAGCGCTATTATGCAAAACACAGTGCAGAGTAAAAAAAGTAAAAAAAGACAAAAGGAATTGGTAGGAAAGAGACATATGCTAGTGAGAAGGATTTTCAAAGGGTGTCGCGTGTTGTGTGCACACATTGTGCGTGCTGCTGCTCGAGATAGGACATCAAAGAGGGTTCGTTTGGATATTTTGGAGCCTTTTAGAGGTCTGTTGTCTTTAAATGCTAATATTATCAGGCTTTAAAACTGACTGTCTGGTCACCAAAAGAGAAAGAAATGTGATTATATTATATGGGTGCAGAGATCATAAATGGCGTCAATGGAAATAGATTAATTTCAATTAACTTCTTCGTAATCAAAAGACAAAGCTAGGAATGGAGGAAAACATGAGGTGATTGGAAATGACAAAGTGGGCAGAAGAGATATGCAACTCCCACAGTTTGGGCGCAACACATGTAATACCAGCAGGATATTGCATCTCTACTGTGTGTGAATCTGACAGAGAAAATAGGCATAAAGCATCTCAAAATAGAATGAAGTTGTGATTTCTCTGCATCCATCACTATCTCTCTCTCTCTCTCTCTCTCTCTCTCTCTCTCTCTCTCCTACCTTTTCTGTCCCTCTCCTTCTGGGCTTCCTTTATCAAACATTTGTTCGCACAGATCAAATGTATCCTGTTGTTTGGTATGTTTGTTAATTCAGCCTAGAATAAATCGTAAACTCACTCACATTTTCACAAGGGTAAGAATAAAGAGTCAAACATTGGGTTTTTAATGTTCAGACGGAATAATAATAGACACGTTTAGGAGAAAATAAGAAATAAATCTCCATTACTCCTTCTCCCCTTATCTCTCCTCTTTGCTTCTCCTGTGGCGGGAAGTGTTCTTCACAGCTCCACTAAATAATGGCTAGAATATGTAATGAAGCCAGTAGGGGCTTTGGAAACAATAGAAAATACCACCTAGCGAGGAGCCTCCACCAAAGATGGAGAAGAACAGATGAAACTCCCTCCGTCTCCTCAAACACTCTATTTTTCTCTCCTCTCTCCCTCTGTTTCGCCAGGAGGTACAATTCACAGCAGCCAATGTTGGTTTTAATTGGCTCTCAATTAATTTAGTTTGGCTCATTATCTATCACCCTCCGCGAGTTGGTGGCTGTGTTTTGTTGACCTTCAGATGACATTGGTTAAATATTATTTTTCAGAAAAAGACATATGTATTTGTTGGAAGCATTTTGACCTGCAGACCTTCAGCAGTTGGCATACACGGGATGAAAACATATGCAATTTAGAACATTTCTACTGTTTAGTAACAGTCAACAAAAAAAAACCCAGGATGTGGCCCACCACAAGCCCTTCAGCGTTATTATTCATGAAGCGTTGAAAAAATTGCAACAACTTCAACTTCCGCCTTCCAAAGATGTTATGATTCAGCACAGGGACCTAGGCTTACGAGCCGCTGGCAGAGCTTTCTGGAGCCGTCCACCTGGAGTTGAACTTCACACAGTCCTTACTTTGTGGTCTCCCTGGTGTTGAGGCAGTAGGTTTCTGAGCACATTCCAAGCCACCTGCCACCAGTCTGGCATTTGCTGTTCCAAGCGCACATCAAACACATCTAAATCAGATCCCAGCATAAACACAGTGCGAAGACTCCACCACCTGCACTCTGCAGGTAGACATTTTTATTTGGTTCATGAGCTATGTGCCAGGAACAGCTCCCTCTGGGGGATGAGGGTGATCTGAGCTGGAGAGGGAAATAAAGAGAAGGGGGAAGAAATAGGGGAGTATAGATTGTCTTAGCTTCAGGTCTGTTTTCTTCTTCTTAGAGTAGATATCTATGTACTGACTCCAAGGTGTAAAATACTCTAGTATTAGGCCGTAGCCAAGGTGGAAGCGTGACTAATTTGTATAATTAAACAGGATCGATGGTCTTATTTGAGGCACAGCTGAAAAACGTTATTAGACCAATGTTCCAGAATAGTAGCTTTGTACAACATTGCGGTTGTGATGGAGTAGGTTATGGTATATTACAAAGCATCCCGGGCAGCGGCTGGCGTATTGATGCTTCCTGGCTAAACGTTAACGAGCGATGGTGCTGTGTTTGTCAGGGAGGCCTGGGCTGCAATCTGTCTGCTGAGCCAGCCAGAAGCCCTAATGATATCATCAGGAAGTGCCGTCAACAGCGCTCTAACGAGGAATGATCTGACGCCCATTGTTTCACCTCCCTTCTCCGTCCCCCACACCCCTTCTCCAGTGTGGTTGCCGAGCATTTAGGTTAAGTCTATTTGCTCTTATCTGTGATGAAATCCAAAACGGGATAATACATATACTCTTTTCAAAACGCATAAGCCTTAAAGGGCTCCTATAAGAAACACTAAATTGTAGAATAACAAGTGAAAGAGAAAACAAATGATTGAAAACAACCCAATCACAATGGTAACCAGTGTATCAGTTCTCTCCCTATGTGTTTTAAATAATGATGAGCAGTTCTCACACAGTTTGTAGTTCTTTGAGAGTTTTGTACAGAGCTGCCGCATTATGCACCACGCCAGTGTTCATTTGAACATGAGCAATACGTCGGGATGTTTTCCCATAACCCTTCTTCCCCCATCACACACAGACTCTCCCTTGGTGAGTGCTTTGCAAAGGGCGATTTGTTATTCTCACTCAGTTTACATGACCATCTCAACAACCTTCTCCATTACCTTTCATCACACTTACATCATTATTTTGTCCTCATGGCAGTCTTTTTTTTTTTTTAAGAGATCTCATGTCTTACATACCAACATAGCTACAAATTTAGTGTGACGGATTCAGTCCACATTTTTATTTATTTAATTCCCCCCTCTTTTTATCTGCGCATGGCTGAGGTTGGAGAGGAACCCAGTTTGTCATGGCAATCTGCATTAGCATTGCGGAGGAAAAGAGTTGTTGACAAAAAGGTCCTGAGAAATTGAAGATACCTTGCATTAAAAAGATTGTCTGACTCCTTCATGCATTGTCATTGACAAATTGACTAATCACATGCTTCCTGCTTTCTTTCTTTCTCTCTTGTTCTCTCTCTCCCCCCCCCCCCTCCCCTCTTGTTTTTGCATGTTGTGATTTTCCAGGTGCCTTGCAGATCGAGAACAGCGAGGAGACTGACCAGGGGAAGTACGAGTGCGTGGCGTCTAATGTGGAGGGCGTGCGCTACTCGTCCCCTGCTAACCTTTATGTGCGAGGTAGGGAGCATCTCGGCCCCAGAGCCAGGCCAAAAAAAATGAAAAACATCCACCCATTCTAACTAAAATGTCTGAACAGTGCAGCTCAGCTTTAAGGGGCATTACTGTTGAGTTTAACAAATGATAATTGCTTCCATTCTAGCCCAGCTGTATTTGCACAAAATGTATTTTGCAAAATAGCATTACCCGAGTACTATAAATCTTTTAGCATTGCTAGTATTGCCTGCCCGCAAAATGTAATTTCATATGCACTGAAACTTCCAAATGTAAAACTATAATTGACCAACTAATGTTCTTCTCTGTTATGATGTTATGCTCCATTTTGTCTTTGAATGCCCTCCCCTACTCGCTCCTCGGAAGGAAATGTGTAGCACAACAAGCCGTATGTCTTTACTCTATCCGTTGTAACGACGCCTTTTACCTGTAATTGTGTGACCGATAAAAATGTCTCCCCCTCCGTCCTCCGTTATGGAACCCAAAAAGAGTCGAAAGGGACTTCTTTTTCATTAGCTTTTTTTTTTCAGGTACAGGAGCATAACGGTAAGTCTTGATTTTGATTGAATGGCAAGGTATTAATGTCCACCAATCAAAATCTCAACCCCTTCTCCTTCTCCACATTTAGGGGTAAAAGGATTCCCTTGTGCTGAATTAATAGAAAGGGACTCTTAACACAATCAGCTGCTCTGTATTACATGCATTTCTTTTTTTAATGCTCTATTGCATAGATTATAAATAGTGCACTTCCTCTACTTCTTATTCATGGTGTTCTGGAGCATAAATCCATAGTATTCCCCTGTTTCTGCTTTGGGGTATTATCTTTAAATCCTTTTACAGTCAGCATTAATTTTGGCTGGCATGTTACAGCAAAGTGAAGATATGAACAACGATCAGTCACAGAGAACGTTGAGTTTCATTGGAAACAGGCAATGAAGACAAAAGCCTACCCCCTACCACTAATGCTAAATGACAATGAATCCCTGTTGAGGGAGCTCTGATAAATTGAAGCAGATGCATTTTCAACATGTTTTATTTATATTGTGCATATTAAATAAAGATGCCTCGGTATCTACTCAGTTTGTTCCCTCTGCTGTGTACCAAATAACTTTGTTCCCGATAAATAATTCACTACCCTGACATTATAAAATGGGTCAGGGAGCTGCTTTTTCATTATTATTGCTATTATCATACCCTGTGAAGTAGCAGCATAGGGAAGAAAAATTCAACTGAGCAGTGAAAGGTAAAAAAATGGTTCATCAAGATTTGTGTCTCTTCTTGCCGGCATTCATCCCGGAGGCTCATGCTGTCACCACTGTGATGCATTGACACTTAGCGTCAAGTAGCTATCCACTTTTTTCACGCACAGCATAGCAGAAGTTAAAAAGGTTCATGGCAAAATTACAGTCAAGAGCTCTATAGAATAACAATAATGGGAACACTTTGTTAACACAGCACTGGGTTATTCAGTAGTTCCTTTGGTCAAAAACACACAGCTTATTCCCTGATATCATATCCAACAATTCATGCAATCTCCATGAACACTGGCTCCATCAGCATGCTTTTAAAAGCCTACACAATGGTCATATTTAGTCAGGTACTTCCACACTATGTAACACACTTGTTATGCCTTGATGGTGTCAACCTTTGTCTGTTTTCAGTTAACTTTTGTCAATCAATTCTGATACTTGATGTTGACTATGTTTTGTTCACAAAGCGAAATGCACTTGAGATTAGCAGCTGTGGTAGGGATCAATTTTCAGAAACAGAATAAGATAAATTTGAATCTGGCGCATACTGGGAAAAATTGAGCCTACTTCCCCAAACAGAAAGCACGATGACATTGTGCTACTGATTGGCTACTAACAACTTTTCCTGTAACCGTCTTAAACTGCAGCTGCTAATTTCAGCCCAAACTGTGTCTTTTTTTTCTTTTCTATCTCTCATTAGTTTTTCTTTATTTTCCTCTTTATTTGGTTTCCTTCTCTTAACAAAAAAGCAAATACAGCCACCACAGGAACCTCTCCTTGTGGCTATAAGGAGCTTGTGAAATTTTGAATTATGAGTATGGTACGCTTGATTTGACTCCAGTGGCGCTTCACAATTTTTTTTTCTTACTAGGCGACAGTGCGGCCACTGGGGTGTATCTGATTGTTTTGGTTCAAAGTTTATTTAAGGGGGAGGGAGGGGGTGGGGGCAGGCAAGTGTACTTTCAAAACGGTTGTCACTGATAGCAGGGACAAGGGAAAAGGAGGAAAAAAGAATTAAGAAAAGGGAAATGTAGCTGCAGCTAAACACCTTGAGGTGGCTTTTTTTACTCTCTCTGTGTTTCCCCTATTTTTCTCTTCTCCTCATGTCATTGTGTTCTGCATCAACCCCTTTACATCCCTCAGAGCTTCGAGAAGGTTGGTGTGTTTTTTCTTTTTTACTTTTTTTAATCCACATTTGAAAAACAATTCAACATGTTGAAAAATTTTAGCTATATTTGCCTATTACAGAGCTCGATTACTTACTAATTTGAGGAAATACTAATCAGTTTATCCAAACTGCTAAATGATTATGAAAGAAATGTATCTTAATATCCAAGGAAGAAATGATGAAAGCAAACCTGATTAGCTCGGGTCTTGTTAATTTACTTTTATGTTTGCATTGTGGGGCCTTTTCTCGTTTTGCATCCTTTGGTATTGCTTCTGCACCTAAAGGCTTTTCTTGCACGTGTGGTCATGGACACCCAGCACGTGGAAATAACAGAACTTGTTGCATGATGGGAGAATGTAACTGCGCTCGCATGCCTGTACAGAATCCCTTTGGCCGTGTTGGTCTTTTTTCTTTCTGCATTCCTTGTGTTTTGTTCAATTGTTTCCTTCTCTTTCTTTGTTTTTCAAGTCTTTTCCCTGATACAACCTGATATTTTGGCTTTCCTTTATGTGGTTACATTTTTTGTGTCGTGATTATGGTATCGTGTTTGTGAGTTTTCCTTTCGTTTCAGTTCTGTTCCTGATCTTACTTTTCCGTTAAAAAGTGTTTGTCTTTTTGTACTTAATTTGTTTGTGAGATTTGTGTGTTTTTTTTCTCTCACAATGATGCTGCTCTGCTTCTTGAGTCTCGGAGTGCAAATGCAAATGCCGAATGAAATAATAAGTGTGTATACAGCCAGTGTTCCTGTCATCTTGTTTATAGCAATCATTGCTAAAAAAAAAAAAAAAAAGTTACGCCTGATTGGGTTCCATGGTGATTCCAGTCAGACATTAAGGGATGCCATTTACAGTGTCGTGTGGATCAATAACAATATAATGACTTCAACATCACATTTGCTGTTGCTTAGCGGGTGCTCAAATAGATACTTTTATTTTCAAATGGCAGCAGCTAGATGTGATTGGTTTTGTTGACTGACTGCTGTTTGTGTTCCCTCGCAGTCATGACACTCAATCAAATTATAATTTATTATTTAAAAGCCCTTCTTCCCTTACACACACACTCAGAATAAAATTGATTTTCAGGTTGATGTGACTAAAGTAATGATGATTCTCTTAACTGGACTACAACAAGACAGTAATTTGTTTTTTTAAGTATTTATTGTGTAGTCCTAAAAACAATAATGAGGTAATAAATAAGCAATACAGTGATTTATATTGCAATTAGCTTTATACCATCTCTTAAGATGTTCCACCTACTATGAATGTTAGCATCAGCATGTGCACCAGGTTTTCCGAGACATATTCAACTGAATCAGATCTAAATTGGAAAAACTGCCTGAGTGTAAATTGTATGACTCCAGTATTCTTTTGAATACATAAGATACATATTTTTGAACATGAACCACATTTTGTGCGTAGTGTTACATGTGTTTAAAAGAGTCTGCACAGATCAGGCATATCTTTCATTTAGGTAGAAGTGATAACACACTCTCACCTCTGTCAGTCTCCTCTGACAGTGGGAGTGTTTTGTATTTGTGGCTGTCAAAGTGCACTGATCTCATTAGACTGATATCTGTCAAGTATCCAAGTCATATTGAAAATGACTACAGTTCCAACGGCAAACTAATTATATCCCATGCTTTGCTAGCCTTTATTTATCCATAGGAGTACATGTGCTTTTCTCAGTAACATGCTGTGCCAAGTCTTCTGCTGTCGGCAACTTTGGAGTCCGAACATATTTTGCTTAAGGGCACCTTGACTGATATAAATGATCTAACAAGTGTGTGCAAGCCAGCAAGAGAATTTGAATTGTATTTTTGTTTTGCCATTTGTGACTAACTCCTGAGCCCTTTTGCTTGGCAAGAGTTTAAGTGTCACGCTGAGCCCCAAAATATTAGTAAGATAAACCCCCTCGAAAAATAGTCAATGTTAGCCTGTGTTTTCCTTTCTGAAGATGCTGAGAAGAGCCGATAGATTTCTTTCCTTTGCACCAGCCACATCATTTATCCTGAAGTCAAGTCATTAGATGAATATATATAATCATCCCTTCTGATCTAGCTGTTATCTCAGACGTAAATGAGGGTTTCAATTGAAACGCCTCTTTGCACTAATTGGCTATCAACATACTTTCCGTCAGTAATTGTAGCAGTTGAGTCTGTAAAAAGCACTAGTTAATAAGTCACCGATGCCCTCCACATAAGTGTCCACAAAACATGGCAAAAATCCCACCGTAAGAAACGGAGAATAATGAAAGCCTGACCATTTCTACATTCAGTTTTTGAATCAAATTAGATCTAAGAATAACACTGATGCAGAAAGACTGCGCTGTAATGTATGCATGTGCATGTTTGCCCTCCTACAATGGTATCTGCCTGATTTTGAATGTGCTTGCATGTCCTGCTATGCATTTGTGTGTAACGTTGGGAAAGAAAGCTAGATTACACCTTATGTTCTCACTGGCCAAAGCAAAATCCTGCCATCTCTATTAGATGTTTGTCTCAAGGAGTCCTGAAGTTAACAGCCACCCCTAAAAAAAGACAAAATCATGTTGCTCTCAGAAGTGCATTTATTTTTCATCCAAAAACAAAAGTTTCATTACCTCCTATTCTAATGCAAATACACTCCCTTTCTCAATCTGAATGATAATAATCACTGAAGGGATCACCACAGTGTGGGGACATGGCTGCTTGCCATGTACCTGTAAGACAATAGAAAAAAGTGATACACTCTGAAATCCCCTAAATCCCCTGCCAAGATTCCTGTCAGTTTCCTTTAGATATTAATTTCCATTTTGATGAGCCACCGATAGTGACTATTTAACATTGGCGCAGCCAAGGTATGTTAATACGGGCCGACCCCCTGCGGCTTATATGTAAATGCCACAGGCCTCACCCAGCAAGTGTGACTAAAGGATCTCCATACTGCGCCTGTATCCTCAGGCAGCAAGAGGGTGTAATCTCAGCTTCAAGGTGACACTAAAGGCTGCACATTATTTTGGCTTCCCCCCTTCATTTTGGGGCAGCAAAAACTGCCTCACCAAAATGGCCGATAATGTCCACCTTCTGACCTCTGTTTTTTGGCACAAATCCCTCCACAACACCGCCCACTATTAGAGTTAGTGCAGTACTCTGGCGTTCTCTCTCGACTGCTTTTCACCTCGTCCACCGTAAGGCTTCTTGTCTTTCTCTCCACATTGGGGCTTGAAACAAGATTGTTAGTAGACCAAACGAAAGGTATATGTTTTATTATCTCTCAATTCCAAATGGGCCTGCTGGGCTCCTGGTCTCTGTGAAGAAGGAGCCTGTCCATGCAATTGGGATTCTTTATTTTCTTTGTATCACTTGCACCTCATGTTAAAGGGTAGGATAGCATAGGTGCCACTCATACACATACACATATTTTGAAAGCTTGCTGAACCATTGACCTATTAGTTACAATGTCCACGTACAGGAATAGCTAATGATAGTGCAGTGACTCATTTGCATGTAATAATGGCATTAACACCAGCGTTAATGTTGTTACTCAAAGTGTCTGCTGGGTTTTAACATCTATCGTTGACGACCAAGATATAGTGTAATGTCATGTAGCATCAACTGACCTTGAGCTCTTGATCTTCTGTTGTAACCAAAGACCAAATGTATTTGTGTCAGACACACTGTGCATGCTGCTGACAAGTGGACTCTCCCCCACTGTCCATCATCTGTGTGCCCCAGTGCCATAGTGACTTCAGGAAAGGAAGTTGTTGTGAAGTGAAATGGCTCAGTGATCTGTATATTTCAAATTTCACTGGCAGGCCATAGCTAAAAGTTACGTGCGTTTGGCAGGTGGTTGGTGTTAGTTCCCACATTGCCTTGACAGTGTAGGTACTCAAAGGTGAACAGAGACCTCTTCCTATGGGGAAACCTCATTCACTCAGCCACTCCAGCTCCCGATCCATTGGCTGACCTGAACCCCGGGGAGAGAAGAGCACCATCAGACCCCCCCCCCCCCCCTAAAATAAACAGACTATGTTCGCCCTATTTTCAAACGGCGTCAAATCTTACCTGAAAAACATCTAATAGTATTGATGCATACGTCTTTGTTGAACACAGCTGCACTCAGCCCGTGTAATGTTTATGCTGTTCAAACTTAGTTTTTATTTATTTATTTTCATTTGATTATGTGAGCGTGCGTCTGGAACAATGCTACATTTGGGAATGAATGGCATGCTTGGATGGGCTTGGGTGACTTTTTTTGGATTGTATTGGTTCCCTGGTGTCTGCCCAAGTGGATGCGGGCGTACCTGTATATGTCACTAATGCCATAGCCACACCCATGCATGTCTGTGTGAGGAATGGGCTAAAATGTGTTTTTAGTAAAGAAAATTGGACAAACTAGAATGCAGAGATATATTTCCTGTACCTTTTTTACGATTGGCTTTTTTGCCATTTTTTCCAGTTCAAAATGTTTGTTTTTTTAGAATATCTCTCATTTAGAAATCCCAATTATCCAATTATACTTGTCACAATGACACAAAGCATGATATCTTAACCGAAAGGTCATGCGTCCCATTGTTAGGTTTCATTCCTGTACAGTCAAATCAGGACAGAACAGGTTATGATTCTCTGATGTGTTTTTCAGCAGATGTTTTGCAGCTATGTTTACTTCTAATAGAGGCATTTTACTTAGATTCTAATATATGGAATTATTTGAAAGAATTTCAAGGACAAAATACTCTTTAAAACTGCCATCGACCATTTTTCTTGGTACATTTTATGCCAAATCAGTGTGTGAGTTTGTGTACCACAAAAGAGCATTTCCTCAAAGGTCACCGATGAAGTTTTTGCTCTCAAGGTCAGGTCGTGTCTTGCCCAAGGTAGTAACACAATTGACATTAACAGTAAATTACAGGACTTATATAATAATGAATGTAGAGTAGTACAGAGAGGAATAAATCAAAAGCCCAACAGTGACTGCAGAAGGTCTCCATCCATGTTTGATTCACTCTATAACTCTAATTGACGTTGTTTTATAAATATGTTTACATGTAAAGCTGATTGTAGTGGTTTCTATTATTGAATATGACATAGCTGTTAAAAGACAACAACAGTAGATGCGTTTTTACCATTTGGACGTTGCCCATAGTGCCAGCTTGCTTTAAATTACTAACATACTTGGACCATGCAGACTACATGTCAACATGGTATATGTACATCTTAGTGATTTTTTTCAGTGCTCCGGTCAGAAAGTCTCTGGTAAATATCCCCTCAGAGTGTGTGTTGGTGATATTTGTGCCCTTAGTTTGTTGAAAAAAGTCAAACTGTCCCATGCAACGATCATATGAATCCCATTTGGATCGACACGGTGTATTTTGGAATGCTACCTATCCTTGATGGTCCTCTCAGTCTCCCCCCCCCCTGAATCTCCCCCTCAGTCCCCACCTCACACGCACACCTCACATCCCCCCACCCTAAGACTTCCCAAGTTTCATTTGCATTGAGGTGCAATGTTTAAGGCGGGGAAGAGGGGAGGTGTACTTTATTCTTGATTTCAAGCCCCAGTGTGTGAGACCTCAAAAACCCACTTTGAGCCATGGTCTTTTTTTTTTTGTTTTGTTTTAATTTGATTTAAAATCACAGTCTCCTTATTCTATCCCCCACTTATGCCCTCCTCCTCCTTCCCTTTCTCCGACAACCCAACCCCTTCCCCTTTGCGTACTGTACAGTATGTCTGCGTGCCCATCCGTCACTGTCTGTCTGCCCGTCTCCCTCTGTCTTCTTGTCTTCTTGTCTGCTGTCTTGCTGCTTGAGTCTGTTCTGCCTCGTGTCCTGTCTCTCGTGTCCTGTCTTTCCTGTCTTGTCTTTCTGTCTGTCTCTTAGTCAGCTCTTCCATTTAGTTGATCATGTTTTACTTCTACATCTGCACTACTTTCCTTCTCTCTCTTTGATCTTCTTTGCATCCCAACAAACATTTTGACATTAAACAGACGTAGATACTTTGGTTTGCAGCGATTGTTTAAAATAGTGACACATGGAAGTCATAGACCTCTGTAGTAGTCCATAGCTGTTGTCTGTATCTTTTTTAGTGAATTTAAAACCCAAGTATTTTTTAATGTTTTTTGTTCTAAATAAGTTAAGTCTTAATATTTTGTTTTTAATATACCACAAAAAAAGGATTTCCCTCAGGACAAGGTGGTGCATAACCATCAGGCAGATACATGTTTGATTCTCCTTTTGATTATATATTTTAGACCATTCAACCGAACAGCAATTATCCAACTCATCGTGGAATAGGCAGAACAAATTCTAATGATGCTCACCTTAGATTTATATAGGCAAGGACAGTCCTGCATTATATAACACTTAGAAGATGTTGCGCTCATTTAGTGTTGAACAGGGTCACCTCTTGCATGATATATCTGTCAAGTGCTTGCTGGGATGCCTGTCATGAACACAGTGTTTTTGCTAACTCATACTCTTTCACTTTCTAACTCTTGCATACTGTACACACGCACACTCATGCCTATACCAACGCAGAAAATATATACATCTATGTATATACACATACACACACATGCAAGTACACAGTACCTTTCACGCCCTTCCAATGCGTCTCAGACTCATTATCAACCTCCTTCCACTCAACTCCTATCCATGAGTTTTGAGGTCCTCCCTGTCTCCCTCTCTGAGCTGTCATTCTGCCCTTATTCATCTACCTTTCTATTTCCCTTTCCCTCGATCTTTCTTTCTTGTCCTCTGGATTTCTACACCCTGTTGATCCAGTTCTGTTTCTTGACTCCAACACTCTGTGATAGTAGACTCTCAAGCTACAACTACTAGTTTTTGTTATATTTATTTCTAGGCACACACCTTGTTCCTCAATACCTATTTTGTGTTAACTGGGACTGCGATGTGACAATGTGCCACCATCACATTTTGTCACATTTGCTGGAGAAAAACAAAGTTTACACAGCATTGAAGTGGGTTACCCCCCCTTCACCCTCCTCCAAACCTTCCCCTCTCTTTTTCTTCCTCTGACACTCTTTGCTCCTCTGTTCCCTTTCTTCCTCTCCTATCCTCAGATGCTTTATCCTCTATCTTGTATTTCTTCTTTCCTCTCCAATCGTCTTTTGTCTGGGCATGCTAGCGACCCTTCAGTTATATTCCTCTATGCATTTTACCTCAATTTTGATATCTGATTTTGTTATCATTTACTCCTTAATTTACCTTGGTCTATTTATGCATGCTGTCTGTGAAACTGATAGCTGCATCTATCAATGGAACCGTGTCAGATCTTAATAAGGCTTTGTCCAGTGGATCTACCCTAAACCACAAAAATCTGATTAAAGTTTCTCATCTTTAAGATATCTAGGTAGAAGAGACAGGTGTCAAGTGCAAACTTATTCTAGAATGCGTTTAGAGGTCTTGTAGAGATGGTCAATAGCCCAGTAACCCTACACTTCCTGTGCTACGGGAGAAGCCTGTAATGGCCTATTTCCTGTTTGGCATGTGTGCCTGAGAGGACAGGAAGTTCCAGGTTGCCATGGTGGCTTTATGTGATAGCATTATCACATGGCCTTTACTACACACCTTCATACTTCGTGATCAGGTTATGCTGTAGTTGTATATATGTCAGCAGTTCAGTTTCAAAGATGAGAAACTCGTAATAGATTTTTGTGTCTTTAATTGTGCTGTGATGGGTCAAATATTGGTCAATGGAACCTTGTTGCTATGAATCGTTGCTTTATTGTTAATCTACTTTGTTGTTGAAGCAGTTCTGTTAGTTTAGTTCCTTCTCATTATTTGTATATTTTTATGTTTTGAAAAGTCTACTTCTTTTATTTTGTGTTTCAGTTCACATGTACCATGTTGAACCTTTTGTGTTAAGTATTTCCTTGAGAAGGGTCCATTTTCAACGACCTCTCTTGTTACCTCTCTTTTTTTTCTTTGACTCCCTTGCCCTCTTTTGTCATCCTCTCCCCTTCCTCATGCCTTCTCCCAGTCCGGCGGGTGCCTCCTCGCTTCTCCATTCCACCAACGAGTCAGGAAATTATGCCCGGTGGCAGTGTGAACATAACGTGTGTGGCGGTGGGGTCGCCCATGCCTTACGTCAAGTGGATGCTGAACTCAGAGGATTTGACACCCGAGGATGAGATGCCAGTGGGCAGGAATGTTCTCGAACTGAGCAGCGTCCGTGAGTCAGCCAACTACACCTGCGTAGCCATGAGCAGCCTTGGCATCATTGAAGCTGTGGCGCAGATCACTGTCAAATGTAAGTAATCACTGTGCTTATGAAGATGTGCACTTATAAAGAAGATTAACTTCAATTTAGTCTAAAAGGATGTACAGAAAACCTTAGTTACAATGTGTATAACCGCTAGAAACAGATATCTGCATATGAATTCAGAATCTGTAGGCAATGGGACAAGATTGTTTGTATCGGAAAGCGTTCTGGTTTCCATTTTATTGTCTGTTTGTAGTCCGAGTACTATTGACTAATCACATTCCAGTCCGAAAGGCCATCTTGGAACCCATTGGCTATTTATTAGCTTAAAAAAACAAAGAGTATACACATTCATATGCAGATAGATGTGTATAGAGATTAGCCATAGTCGTCATCTTAACTCCAATGGCATTCTCGCCTCTTAAATTGCTTGTCTGACTGTAAACAATGCTATTATCCGGATATCCTCTGGCTTCATCGGAAGCCCCAAAATGATGGCCTTTGCCCCTGGAGGCTAAATCGTCATCAGACCAATAGCTGGTGGGTTCGAGATTGCAATGTGTATTGATATTATATATTTAGGGCATTCTGAAATCTGACACGTTTTCCTTTTTTGCTACAAAGTTTTTCAATCAGTCAATGTAATGATAAATGACTGTCTCCTCTTTCCATCCTGTTTTGTCACCATAACAGCTCTTCCCAAGCCTCCAGGTACCCCTGTGGTTACTGAAACCACTGCCACCAGTGTGACCATCACCTGGGATTCAGGCAACCCAGACCCAGTGACTTACTATATCATCCAGTATAGGGCCAAGTCCCCAGACAGCAAGTATGAGACAGTGGATGACATCACCACTACGCGTTACAGCATTGGTGGCCTGTACCCCAACACAGAGTATGAAATCCGTGTCTCAGCCGTCAACACAATCGGCCAGGGTCCTCCCAGTGAGCCAGTAGAAACCCGGACTGGTGAACAGGCCCCTGCCAGTCCACCACGAAACATCCAGGCACAGATTATATCCCAAAATACCATGATGGTACGCTGGGAAGAGCCCGAGGAGCCCAATGGGCAGATCAAGGGCTACCGGGTTTATTATACCATGGACGACTCCCAACCCATGAGCCTCTGGCAGATCCATAATGTTCAGGACAGCATTATCACCACTATCCAGAGTCTGGTTCCTCAAGAGACATACACAATCAAAGTCCTAGCATTCACCTCTGTAGGAGACGGACCCTTCTCCGAACCCATCCATGTCAAAGTACTGCAAGGAGGTAAGAATAGGAAAACTGATTTTGAGTGAAAACTTTGCTCATTTATTTTTCTTCCATTGCTGTTGGTGAATTTCATGTCTGGTAAATTTGCATACAATAGGCACCTTTGTTATATTAAAACCAAGTTGTTAAATTTAAAATAAGTTATACAGAAAGTGGTGAATGCTACATCTGTTCTCCAGCCTTCTGCTGAAAGACTTTAACAACCAATGAAAAACATCTCCGGCTTTTTTTGTGCATCAACAGCACATTTTCTGAAACGTTAGACAGACTATGCCTGCTGCCAAAGAGACAAGTTTTCTCCCCTGCTGTGCAAAGTTCACCCACACATCTGCGGCCTCTGCAAATGATGACAAAAGTATGTTTGATCATGGCAGTCTGAAAAAAAAAAAGCCGCACTTGACAGAGAACCAAAATCTGAGAACACACCAGGATCAGCTTTAGAGCTGAGCAAAATCTCTCCATCCATGCCAGGGCAAGAAAGCACGTCCAACTTGAGAGACCCCACAATAAGTAGAGCACTTTGCACCATGCTTGCCACTGGGGCACACGCTTTTGTACTTCACTATAATCTATTCCTCTCCATTTAAGTCCATCTAATCCTCTGCCATTTTATGCCACATCTCATTACGTTCTTCGTGGTAGTGTGTAGATAGAAAATATTCTCTTTTATTAAGAAATCACTCAACAGGAAAAAGAACATCATTAGCATATTCTTAACACTTATTTTTCCAATGGTAATTGGGCGTTACCCCTCCCATGTGTATAATATTAATTTCCATGTCTTCACCAATTTCTAGTAACACATTCTGTCCTCTGCTATGTCCTTCAGTTCCAGGTCAACCATCAAAGTTCCAGGTTGGTGCTGTGTCTGATACCAGCATTCAACTGACCTGGGAAGCTGCATATGACAAAGAAGGAATTATTAATTATGAACTTCGCTACATGGAAGGCAGTTTTGGCACGCAGGTAAGAATTTCTGAGTTTCATTTTGATTCCAGTACCTTTTTTGCAGTGAGAAATGTACATCATCCCTTAATGATTAAACATTAAGTTCCCCTGCAACCGTTTTAAAACAGACTTGTCAATAACATCACTCTCCATCAATAGATGAAGAAAATATTCGGGCCCACATCTTCATATGTTGTGGAAAATCTCCGCCCACACTCAGACTACCACTTCTCCCTGGCAGCCATCTCTACCAAAGGCATTGGAGCCTTCACCAATGACATATCACAGAAGACCTTGCAAGCCAGTATGTAGCCCTTTATTCAGTCTTCTCTCCTCTTCTCTCTGTGGGTTGGCTAACAAAGGGATTTTCCCCGGGAAAGCAGTTACATGATTGTATGCCTATACAGAAGTGAATTCTAAATAGGTTATGTGCTCTTTTACTGGAGCTTGTAAACTATATTTTCTCTGATATCAACTGCATCATCATCTTTGAACTATGACTGTGTTTTTCTCAGACATATTCAGGGTTCAAAGCTGATTCAGAAATGATGAACTACATAACAAGCTGACTTATCTAATGTGTTGTTGAATTCATACTAAAACATGTAGTTTTTGCATGTGATCTTGATTTTGTTAACCTCAATGTAATAATATTACTGGTTTTTTTTCTACCTTATGTTAAGCAACATTAACGATCAGTTTGTTTTGTGGAGAGTTTACAACCTTTTCATTTTAGAATTTTCTTTAATTTTATAAGGTGACTCTGGTGCCAAAAATGCATGGGTGTAAATCAAGTCTACGTACACTGAAAATTGTGGCAGTTTCTTTTTCCCCCTTTCACTTTTGTTCATATTTGCTTTGTCAACAGCAAGTGCACTTTCTTCCGTGTGACAGAGACACAAAAAATGTCAGCTCTCCTCTAAGACCGCCAAGGCTCTCATATGAACTGTATTCAGATTGGGGATGGGAGATTTGCTGATGAGTTTAGTCATCAAAGAAAAAAAAAAATCCTATCAGCAGTCACCAAAAGTACTCGCATGCCAACTGCCTGAATGTATTCCAGTATATCAGTTCTGCCCTGATTATTTTATTTTACAGATGGCAGGAACACAACTGAATTATTTAAACCACCCAGCTAAAAATAACAGTTGTGATATAATAATTCACAGTAGTGCGAGCTGTAGAGAAAAGAAAATACACAGCCTATCCAATCAAATATCCAATAGTAGCCAAAGGACTGTTGGAATGACAGGGTATGAAATTCATGTATTTTGGGTTTCCACAGCACACAAAGATTAACAATGATGTTGTGTATTGACTTCTAATTCATTAATGGTATAAAAAGAAAGACTTGAAAATGTAGCTACATTTAGTTGATTTGGCGCTGATCTGAGCATTGTGGACCCTGCTGATACAGAATAAAGAAAGCAACAGACACATGTATACATTCAGTGTCAGACTGGTTACCTTTTATTATAAATAATTTGACCTTTACTGGGACATAAGAGAGCCATGGTGGTGGGAGTAGACTTCTTTTAACACATTTTCTGTTTCTACCAGTGCAACTTGTTGGATGTACCCCCACATCTGGGCTGTGGGGGCTTTGGAACAACCACTTCACAGTTCTTTTTGGTACTGCTATGCAGCAGAGCTACACAGACAGTGCAGAGTCACTGAGGAGAGCACCAGTTGCATGTAACATTCACCGGGGGTGCCCACCGGGGGTGCCTGTTGATCACTGCACCGTTGATCTTTGATCAGTCCAGGCATGAAAATGCATTATGTTCATTCAGCCCCATTTCTGTCTTGGCGTCTCTCGAGTGTCTGTGCGCATCTTCACCTGTCGATGTGTGTTTGTGATTCCCTTACCTCTGTTTTTGCATTTGTTCTTGACCGGTAAACCTCAAGCTGATTGGATTCGATACACTCCTCTATTCCTCTTCCATCACACTATTCCAGCTGTGTTTCTCTCTTTGCCACTTGTTCCCCTCTGCAATGGAACAAATGCTCTCCTTGGAATGGCTTGACATCTCCTTGCTCACTTTGTGTCCTCTTCCTTTTGTGTTGAGTCTTTTGAAAAAAAAGTTTTAAGTTAGATTTTTATTTTTTTTATTTCTATTACTCTGGGTTATCCAAAATGATACTGGTTTGACATTACTCCAAACAGTAGCTTCCTGCTATTTTCATCTTTCTGTTGGGTTCTTGCATGAACCCAGGACCACCACAGCCACAGGCAACTACAGCACAGCAGGCAGAGCAGACAGCACTGATACCTTTGCCCGTTGAACTAATAAGGGGGAGAATAAATCTAACTGATGGCTTCTTTCAAGTCTCTGCTCGGGACAAGGGACTCTTCCTTTCAAAATAAAGTCCCTGCTCGAGCAAACGTGAGATACATCCGTTGGTTTCTCACTGCTGAGGTCAGAAAAGTCACAGAATAAGTCAGACACAGCAAAAGAGTTCCCACAACACAATAAATATATTGATCTTTTGGATCCTTTGAGGTAAGTGATTGACTGGTTTAGGGATTCAGTCTGCCGTAACCCTTTTTTTTAAAAGACCTTCACCTTATTAATCCAACTAACGATTGTTAGGTTTTTTTGTTGCAGTGTTTTTCCTGAAACACCAACAGAGAATTGCAAAATAGAGTAAGCATTCCTTATACATGACACATGTTAAATATTAAACTGACATGTCTAGTGTTTGGCTCCGCAAGCAGGTCAGGAATAGCAGCACGTCTATGCATCCAATTCAGTTAAGAGCACTGTGACATATATAATAAATTAAGTGCCTTCAGTGCAGTGTAACATAGATAGTTTAAACTGTCATCCTTTTGGAAAGACACCAGGAACAAGCATATTGTATAACCATAGAGCACATAGGCTACACATGGACACACAAGTGCATAGAGACACACTGTCAAGTTTCAGGGCAATAAACTGTAGTGTGTGGAGTACAGTACGATCACGATGGATGATGCACACACACTAAGAAATGCCCCCCGCATAGCCAGTACAGTAAAATAATTCTAATCATTAAAGAAAAAGAAACACTGCATACACAAATTAATTAAAAACACACTACAGAGCAATGACTGCATACAATATTTGGACATTTTTTGATTGGCTTATGGGATTGTTACTGCCGTGTTATAGTCACAGCCCTACAGAACCATTTCAACCTGGATTTGAACCCAATGTAATCTCACGCAGACTGAAACCCTTTTCCACTGAGTAAAAAGTAAGACTTACTACATGATTTCTCTGTTTTGCTTTATTGTCTATTATCTGTGGTACAAAATGTTCGCAGATTGTTGAAGTCTGTTCAGTCCAAGCAGCATTACCAGGGGCTATTGTCATGGGGTTTACTCTGTCAAGAACTCGTGAAAAGTCACTGTACAAAATTCTAAATTCTCATGGATCTCAGTCTATGCTCCATCGTGAGTGATGCCAAATAACTCCTCAAATCAATGAGCGTCACAATTATTTCATTGGCTTTTCTCTGTCAATAACACAGCAGGCTGAAATCAATTCACAAGATGTTACTGGCAACAGTAGCCCTCATTCAGAAGCAAGGCCTCTTGGGGTATGCTGCCATAGTCAGACCAGGTTGAGAGACCATTTTTGTGAGACCGTTCAGACGTGGCCGGAGTGGATCCACAACCCGAGAGCTGGGAGGGCTCCCAGTATTCTTCTAGCTGTAACCCAGTTGCAAGGCATGCTAACAGGACTTAAGCTGGACCCTGGGAGTGGATGGTAGGGGACTGCACTGCCCCAGAGTGGCAGATAAGAATCCCATTTCATAGCGTCAGAATTAATTTCATGCTTTGCGATGAGCTATGAGCCAGACCCCGGGATTGTCAGGCTTTGTTACACATTTAGATTATACCTAGAACCTGCCAGTAGCCAGTCAAGTGCTATCTCTCAAATTAAAGTGGCAGATTCTAAATCCTCTGTATTTAGCCAAACAAGCAGTTTAGCCCGCCCACTTACTGTAATTGCAGGAGGTTTTTAGAAATATTGGAATATTTGTGTGAGTCACAGCACGACCATTTGGCATCGGGGGGATTAATTCCATAATGATCTATGAACATCCTGTCATCCGAGGCTTCTAATGAAAATACAATTCAAACACGGACATGTGCTTATTCTCTGATAGCAAAAAGCATTGGCAATCTGTGTCATTTTAAGAGTTGAAAACAGCAATGAGTAATGGCCTTTGTAGCTAAACTGATAGCAATGTGTGTCATTTATATGCACTGAGGATGTTGCATGTTTAATCTGAAGGTAGTCACAATGATTAGGTATGCCACCAGTACTTGCCATTACATACTTTATACCCGGAGCTCTTAGTCATATCACAACAGACTAAAAAGTCGAAGTGAAGGATATGAATGCAGACATGACTAATTATTTGTCAAATAGCATTTAGGAAACTCTTTCAGCGAAGCTTCAAAAGAACCTCAAGTGAGTTTCTTCTTTTGTGGTTGTATAGTTCTTCTAGCCATAATCCTACCACTGGCCTTCATGGGATATGAATTTTATTAAAGCTGTGCCTCAGCCAGTCTTAAACCATTATCAGGCATGAGGATGCCTGTGCACTGTGATAGCCTGGCCCCTGTCAGATTCATGGCCTTTTTCGCAGCACAAAGATTGAGAATCGAGCAATCACTCTTGACGTGGGGAGTTTGCAAATACAATATGAGCAGAGGAAAGAAGCTGAAAGGCTCAGAATCCAGTAAGACCGTAAGTAAATAAGCCCATTGGACACAGAGAAGGGTTTGGGAACTGTGGCTCAGGTCCTGCCCTATTTGTCGTATGCTGGAACATTCCGTCTTCACTAGGAAGAGTCCTTCATGATAGTCAGAACCCCTGTTTGTTATTTTCCTTTTTAAAGCTGCTCTACCCAAAGTGACACTGCAGTCAGAACGCTATCGTTAAACTTTTATGAATTCAGAAATACAAGCTTTCCGTCTTGCTTCCTCTATTATTGTGTCTTGGTATTCTCAAAATGGCTGTAAGCTTTACGAAGATACATAAGGCAAAGGACTATGAAATGAGATTTATTTAAACTAATTTTTAACATGGATAGTTGGCAGTGTACACGGCCAAGTGCATAAAGAACAGAATATCTTGGGAGTGAGTTTTCCCCTCTGTGGCTTCCCCTCTCACAGTCTTGCGGACCCTCCGGCCATAAGATACATGAGTATAAAACAGTCCTGGCTACAGCACAGAGCCAACTTTCTCCCTCCCAATAACCCCAAAATGGGTCCAAAACTAGCTCTCAATGAGTCAAAATTAAAGGTGTTACTTACTGATTTAAAAACGGGGACGGATGTCAACATTTCTGACATGCTTTCTGGGAGGGAAATTGTTGCAGCTCACTGACTATAGAGTAAGCACTCTCTGTGGTCAGGTGCTGGTGGTAAGAAAGTCTAAAAAATTTAGTATTTGTGGGAGTCAGGTACGTATGATGCAAACAATGCCTCTGATTCCTTTTTGTTTGTCTGTTGTTTGTTTTTTTAAGTAAAATGTTATTATTTTCCGTTTATGCTGAGTATTTTGTTTTTTCATGTTTTTTCATGAGTTGTCATTTTGAACCTTAACTGTTGTTGTGGTTCTTTCTTTTCGAGTCACCTGGGTTACAGAGAAATTAATTTCCCAGTACCCTCCTTCAGTTCATAATTTATTTATTTAGCCTTTGTTTTGGAATGAGAATATGCTGCTTGTATCCATGGGTTTCATTTGATTTTCTTTTTGCTCAGTTTCTGTGTGTGGAATGCTTCTTCTTTTTTTGATTGTATTTCATTTTGTTTTTGATTATTGTGGTATTTTTACCTTGCATAACAGAAAAAGAAAATGTAATAATGAACTGGGTTTGTCACACCAAGATGGAGGGAATATCGTCTCACACAAAACGAGGGGGTTAGAGGGAAACCCTGACTTGGATAGAAATATTTTCATACATGTCCTTTTATCCGTATAATACCAATCTCTGGATGAGAAGTGAAACATGTTATCGCTCCCTGCACAGCACACTCTCTGGACGAGCACAAGCTGTGTAAGAGCTTGGCACAGATTAGAAGCGAGAGGCATTGAATTTGATTTAGAAAGTTCACAGATGTGCAGGTTTTAATATGTTTTGGAAGAACACTTCAGACACAAATAACAGCCACCGTGTTAAAATAAAAAGCCTTTATACTGTTACAAATTAAAAAAGGACAGACTACACTACCTCCTGCTAGCTTAGACACAGGAATAAATAACTTGTTTTAGTTAACACTAAACATTTTGAATATATTCATCTTATTTTTATCCTGTCTTTATGAACATGACAGTTTGTTATTAATCCTCATGTGGATAGGCGTGGCTTCGTGGTTGCAATAATTACAGAGACCCAGAGGGGGCAAGACAGTGTCCCCAGTCTTGCATTGTAATACATCGCAGGACATGACAAGATCATGATAGTGTTGCTGCTCAAGCAAAGATGTAACACCATGAAGCTTTTGATACCTCATGTGTACCAGAACCAAATACATCTCTGTGTGTACAGTACTTGTCCTTAGGTATCCCAGAAGGGTAGCCATCTTGATTCATTATTACAAAAGCTTGTGCCATTGTCCATTTATGCCTCTTATGTTGACATTTGCTTGATGTTTTTTTTTGTTTTGTTTTTTTTAACATATTTTGTCTCCGTCTTTGCTTTTGCAATTTTTTGTTTGAATTACTCTTATTGTTTTTTTATGTTATCCTTTTATCATTTTCTTTATCTCTCCCATCTTTTTATTTTTTTGTTTTTCACCCCTACCTTCCCCCTTCCCCCGTCCTCCTCGTCCTCGACCCCCTTCCTTCCTGTCCTTTCCACCTCACCAGAGCCCTCAGCCCCCCCTCAAGACATTAAGTGCAGCAGCACCAGCTCCACCACCCTGCTGGTAAGTTGGCACGCCCCACCTTTGAAGAGTCAGAACGGTGTCCTGGCGGGGTATAGGGTGCGCTACCAGGTGGTGGGCCCGTCGGAAGGCGGCAGTGACGATGGGGAGCCCATGGAGGAGCCCACAGTCCCTGCCAGTGGAGAGCAGGTGCTGCTGCAGCGATTGGAGAAGTGGACCCAGTACCGCATCACTGTGTCTGCCTTCACTGTGATTGGGACGGGCCCTGAGAGCGAGCCCCTGATCTGCCGCACAGATGAAGACGGTACTTGAATTATTGTCGTACAGCATTATGAATATGTATGAGTGCTTATAACTATAATTATACAGAGCTATAAGCAGATTCCAATGCATTATAAGTATGCCTAGAATGTATTGTAGACACGGGCTTCATAAAAAGTGTACCACTTTACCAAATACACACAATTGTGTTATGGTAGATTGATTTCAGAAGCATGCCGACATCTTTGTCCACAAGCAAAGGGACCACATTCAGTTGTGTAAACCATACAAAAAGAAAACACTTAGAAGAGATAACACACTTGGGAAATCAAGTGTGTTGCTATTAAAACATAACTAACCAAATGCAATTCATTATAGCTGCCACATCCCATATCCTGCTTCTATCTGTAGGCTTTTAACAGTATCCCATTGCTCATTTGAGAGTTATAAGCATTATGAGTGCTCTCCACTGCAAGACCATATTGGTATGTGCATTTACGGTGGCAGCAGTAGGTTGGAGGTTAAACTAGCAGCTGTGTGTGTCTACTAAGGTTGCAATTCAGATCCACTTACTTGAAAACGTAGTTGAGGATGCATAAAATAAATAAACAATAAGTATTTCATTTTCTATTTGTTTTTTTATTTATGGATAAAAATGTATACAGTATATACATACATTTATACATATATTTATATAAATATTAACTGTGTATGTATATATATATATATATATATATATATATTATATATATATATATATATATATATATATATATTTATATATATATATATATATATATATATATATATATATATATATTATATATATATATATATATATATATATATATATATATATATATATTATATATATATATATATATATTATATATATATATATATATATATATATATATATATATATATATATATATATTATATATATATATATATATATATATATATATCTATATATATATATATAAAAGAAAAAATATATATATATATTGTTTATAAATATAAATACACTTTCCCCTGCATGTGCAAGCACAGCCTACCAGAAAAGCCAAGATGCTTGTAAAAACATCTTATAAAAAAATAAACATGATAAAGCTAAGTTGGATTGCAGAAAATAAATGACAAAGGAGTAAAGCAGTTGAGCAATAAAATACATAAACTGACAAGTAAAGATGTGGGCATGTCACAGCACATCTGAATCATTGACGGATGGCTGACATTGGCTTCTATTCTCCACGATCCATTTCACATCCATTACCACAGCGTTTTATGCATTCTTCTGACACTGATGTACAACGAGCGCAACAGTAGAGACGAGCTTAAATTGTCACCATATCTGTTTTAAAAGACACCAGTATCAGGAATTGCAGGTTTGAGAGCCACAGTGCACCGACAATAGCTGTAGCACATTTTCTGGTGTCATTACGATAATAACGTGACAGAGAAGTGACAGGTAAAAAAATAAATAACAAGAGTCTGGACTAAAAGGTAGAAAAGATTGTGGTAATAAACAAGATTGGTGCATGATCATGGGGGGAATGGGGTTGTGATTTAGGGGGGGGAAGAAGAAGAGCAAATGGAAGCAGTTTAAGTGGAAGAGTTCTATTAATGGCACATCCATCTCAGAAAAGGCTAGTCCGTGGCATACGGAAAGGCCTAGAAGCAAGGCCTTCCATAAAGACCTGTCATTATGACTGAGAGAACCCCCCACACCGATGGCAGACAGACACAGCAGACACATATTGAAAAGGTGGAGGAGACAGGATAAAGTGGTGGTGCTTACTGTGTAAGATTGACCCTGGAGTGTTTGTGATTGTTGTTTTTATTGTCATTCTTGTGTGTGTGTGTGTGTGTGTGTGTGTGCCATTTTAGTTTTTGTCTCATCCTGCCTTGCACTTTTAAATAGTGTGAAGGATGTGGAGCAATTGATTCATGAGAAATATGTACTATTATGAACTATGAAAATTTGGCAGCAATAGATGTAAACAAATATCCTTATTTGAGAGTTTGTTTTGTTACCCACAGTTCCTGGGGCTCCTCCAAGGAGAGTGGAGGTGGAGGTCCTCAACTCCACAGCACTAAAGGTGATGTGGCGCTCCCTGACGCCAGGCAAGCAGCACGGTCAGATCCGTGGCTACCAGGTTCACTATGTACGTGTGGAAAATGGCGAGTCACGGGGCCTACCTCTCATCAAGGACGTCATGCTGGCCGATGCCCAGGTATGACCATCTGTCAGTTTCCTTAGTACAAATCAGTTATGTAAAAACGCTTTTAAATTCCCCCTCAAATCACGCTCATAGTATACATAAATGCAGTTTCTGCTCACATAAAGTTGCCCAGGTCTGCCTTTGAATCTATTTTTCAATTGTGATACAAAGACACTTCACCAATTAAGCAGTTTTAACAGTGACGCAAAGATTAAAACCTCAGTGGACATTTCAAAGAAACTTTTCCCAACTTTCTTTCTGACACAGACCGCAAATTGTGTACTTCAGTCTCACTGTTGTGGCTTTGCAAATATTGCTGGAGAATGGGAAGCGATATGGGTACTTTTCCCGCTCAGATTTCATTTCATATTGCTGTAATATTCTTTTCCCCTCAGCCCACAGCGAGAACTGTAATCAAAGCTTCACTCATCTTGTCCTCCCTCTTCTGCCTCCATGGCTTTTATTAGGAATGTCTAGACCCCTGCATTATGGCAACATCTGCCATGAAATGTCTGATTGTGTGCTTGTATCAAATGCAAAGACTCAAGGAAAATGCTGATTATAGTATTCTGTGCCTTCAGGGGGGGAAGTAAAATTGCCATGAAAACATTTTACCCAAAATCAGCCTCAACTGACAGTTGGAATTGTGATGGAGCCCTGTGTAATGGGCTTTTTTTCTTTTTGCAAAACTTGTTTGAGAAATCCTGCCACAATGAGACTTTTGTGCGCAGTAGCAATCATCCAAATGTAAATTATAGCCTTGAAGCAAGAGGGTAAACAACACAGAAGAGAATAGTTGTATGCAATTCTTCATATGTGTGGAGTGAATGAATCAAAATCTATTTTTTCCACTTGAATGAAGGGGTCCATTCAGGCCAAATGCCGCCAGTGTCTCGTTGACATTTTTGGCATTTAGCTGACCACAAATCCAAGAGTAGATTATGCTTAAATAACTTAAATTATAAGATCCAAGCAGTGCATGCACCCGGCAATTAACAAGGAATGCCAGGGCAAGATATCTTTTAAGTTGCATATTGTTGTTGGTTTATAAATAAAAAAAAGCTACATCTTAATGTCACCACCGTTCTGCAGCTATCGCTGATTTACAGTAACACTAAGGTAGCTGATAGCTGCACATGGTTAAACATCTCGCGGCCTCACATGCAGACCTTTACAACTCTCCTTGTTCCAGCTTCTCCTTTATAACATAACCTTCAAGCAGCTTCTCTCTCTCCTGCCCTCACAAAACCAGTGACCTATTTCTTATACCAACCCCTCTCCTCTCAAACCTCTAATGCCCCCGTCTCTCACAATCCTATTTATTCCCTTTCTTTTCTCTTTCTTTGTTTCTTTCTTTAAAAAAATATTACTTTCTCTCCTGCGCTCTCCTCTTTGGCGGGGGGGTTAGTGGGAAACGGACGATACAGCTGAATATGTGAGTACGAAGTTTCGCCTGAGTGCTCTGTGTAGCTGAAAGGGTATAAACAGTGGGTATTGCATCAACCTGGTTGGATTCACAGTTTACAAAACCCCTCAAATATTTATTTGATATGTTTGGCTAAGAGGTTTCATCTCAGCTGTCTGGCCAGCTAACCTACACGGTATCTCTATACGCCGCTATTGTAAAAAAACGACAAATTTCTATTGCCAGCTAGCTTCTACAAAATATGGCTGGTGCAATATCCACTGCCCACTGTGCCTGGAATGCTAATGCTACTAGTGTCATGCTGTGTGTTGATACAGTGTATTTGGTTTTGTGCTCTGGTGGTGTATGTTCTTCCTTTTTTTTTGTGTGCGTTTGAACAATATTATTTCATTTTCAATGTGGTGCCTTTGAAGTATTGTGCTGCCATAAGTTCACACACTTGTCGTAGCTCTTTTATTGAAAATATTGAGACGGTAGTACATCTCTGACGCTCGTTCACAACTGCAGATTTTTTTTCAACCAATTGTACCCTTATTTTGAACCCAGACTTTAAACCCCAGGCCATCTGCATTACGTGAATAACATCTCAAGTACAAGACAGTACTTATAGCTCATTTACCTTTTATTGATCTCTCCCATTCCTCTGCCAACCAGCCTGTTAAAAACCTCATTCTGCATTCGGTCAAACCTGCTCAACTGAAAGATTCATTAGAATTGATCGGAAAGCCTCTCTTTGAAGAGGACTCAAGGAAACTTAATGGCTGAGGTAAAACCTGCCAGCGAATGGGGCAGGATGTATTCAGCATGCATTTATCACAAAGTTAAGTTGTTGATTGGAATATTGCTGAAGGAATGAGGGGGGGCTGCTTCCCATTTACATACCTAATGTTCCAACTCCACCATGGCAACTCTAAGGATTGACTTAATGGCATGGTCTTCCATTACATAGGAGGAAAACATTACATTTAATGCATGCCTCGTGGAAATGAATAAAGAGGGCCAGGAGACACTTCACATAGATTAACATTCAGCGTAAGGCAGTTAGAGCTGCCTGAAGGGAGGTCAAATCATCAAAAATTCAAGACACATTTTGACATTTTCCTGTTCCTGTCTCTTCCCTCTTTCCCATAGGAAATGGTCATTGGAGGACTCAAACCAGACACCACTTACTCCATCACTGTGGCAGCGTACACCACCAAGGGGGATGGAGCCCGGAGCAAACCCAAACTGGTGGTGACCAAAGGGGCAGGTTAGTACAAGGATAAACCATTTATTTGTTGGTTTGTTAACAGAACTTTTGTTCGTACAGCAATAAACATATTATTTTTGTACCTGTGGCTGAAGTGTACCTTGCTCAGGGGTTCGTCATCATTCCTATCCAGCTGTTAATGCTAGGATAACATCTAATTTCATCTATTTAATTACCAACAATGAAGGAACCCTTGTTTACAGCCAAATTGTGTTGCGCTTAACGGATCCAAATTTGGAAAAGCAGACATGAACAAATAAAAGAGCTGTTGACATGTATTTAAGTGCATTAAGAATCCTTATCAAAGGTCTGTGACATGTTAAAACCTTTCCTTCACAAATACATATTTTTTAGCAAGTTTCAACTCAACAAATAATTTTTCTCCAAATGAACTATTCTGAGGTATATCTGGATTCAAGAACAGTTCAGTCAGTTGAGTTGATGTTTGCTTCAACCATGGCAGCAGTTATTATTTGAATCATGTACAGAAGACTATCCACAGGTTTTTTGAGATCAAGGAGTTGATATGAGGTATGTGGTAGATTTTTCAGACAGATTATGACAGCTTGAAAGCCCCTGTTGGGTCTTTGGTTTGAGCTTTAAGGATAAAATACTGGAGGCTAATGCCTGCACACTACAAAGCCTTGTCTTCTTCACTTTTTCCCTTGTTACCACCAGTAGGCACACTAGTTTAACCGGACCGCTTGAGCCTGTTTGGAAGCTAGCAGCTTAGTTACCATGAAGATGATCCAAACCTGTGAGGCTGGCTGCCTGAGAGTGTGAAAACCTTCCTTGAGAGAATTTAAGGCGTCAAGCCAAAATAGGAGCATCCTTTTGTGTAAGCATCTGTGCCAGTCGGCTTTGGGTGGCTTCAGAGAAGCCAATATGTACACAACTGCTTACATACTTATCTATACACACACGTATACTTTCCTAGTCACTCATGAGCACATGCAGTCTCCACTACTGATCACACACAAACCGTATATTCGGACCCATAATATGGCACAATGATGAAATCAAACCCACCAACAGACACACCAACGTAATCAAATTTCCCAGATCCTGTGTGTGTGTTACGGTGTCAGGCATTGCAACGCTGCCAACGGGGCTTGAGCAAATGCCGCCACTCTCCATCCTCCTGTCAGGGCCGGCTGACTGATATGTCAGTCTAGCGCACTCTGTCTGTCCCTCAGAGGAAAAGGCTCTCCTTTTTATCATTGAAGTGTAAAGAAAAGGTTTATGCCATGGGGGCCGAGATAAATGAAAAAGGGGAATGGGGTAAGAGGTAAGAGGTTGGGAGATGCCTTTTTCGGTGGTGAAGTGGTTGTCCTTCCTGTTCTGAGGGATGTTAGGATGGCCTAGGGAAGAGCAGAGTTCCCTCTGGTTATGGGATTTCTGAAATACCATGGAATTTCCAAAAAGGGATTTTTTTTGTGTTTTACTTGGGACCTAAAATCTGGCGTACGTTTTGTAAAGATGCCCACATCTTTTTTTATAATGGGTGCCTTCGTAAATCTAACCTGACACTCTGCACTAAAATTAGAGCACTGTTGTTCTAAAGAATAGAACGTTTTATTTCTATATGTATTAACGAGCGGTTAAGTTTAAATGGATAAAAGAAAAATGTTCGATGTGTATAATACACAGAGGTGCTACTAAAACAAGTACCAGGGCAGGTTCACAACTTTTACTAATGGAAAACCAAAAAAGAGCGAGTGGCGATAAGTAGAGCCGTGCCATACAATGCTGTAAAAATGCGGCATAAGAGATGATTATGATGAGACGTGATATAAACAGTATGTATATACTAGCTAACATCAGGAGTTAGTGAGTGAATTATTTCAATGTATTCACCCATTAATCCAACGCTGTTGCATTTCTGCTAGGACGGTCAAATCCACTCATAATAGACAAACAAGCTCTTCTTAGGATTTTATTTCACCCCTGTACCCTGCCAGCTGAATTCCTCAAATGTAAAAGTAAACTTGTGCTACATTAAAAAAAAAAACGCATATATCCTAATTTTGACTCGATACCTATTGGAATACATACAAAAAATGGATCTCAATCAGAATATTAACCTACCTTCTTCGCCATACAAATAGTGTTTTAATGTCCAGCTCAAGTGATTTACCCTTGGGTAACCTCATAAGCAGAAACACTTTAAAAGTGTGATGCAAATAAATGTAATATTTTACCACTTGATTGCTATCGAATGTATGCACTTTTCAAACACGTACAAACATAACTTATGCAACAGCTATTTAAATCTCTTCTTCTTTTTTTTACAGACAAACATGCACTTAAAGTGAACAATTTCCTACAGAAACTATGACATCATAGTCGTGTTCTTTTAAGGAAACATAAAGGCCTAAAAAGCAACATCAATACAGAACGTCTTGACATTTAGAGTATATTTTGATGCCACTTAAAAGTGGATTCACATCGATGGCCAAGTCTTTTCATCTTCCAGAAATTCCAACAAACTATCTCAGGATTTTGTAGGATATAACAACAAGTAGAACTGTGCACCTATTTGTGGACACAGACAAACAACATTCATTATGTGTCTGGTACACTACTGTCTTTACTTGCTGAATGAAAGCCTGGTTTGAAAAACGCCTTTTCATGATTCTTACTTTCTGTACTCTAAACTTCTTCATGGTCAATGTGAGGCAGTGTTTTAGAGGGGGCCAAAATAAGTCTTTATTGATAAAAGATTACAAATGTTTGTGTCTGAAAATGTTATTCTGCCATCCGATCTTCACATTGTGGAGTGTTTCACTGGGCAGAAAGGAGCAGCAATCAATATAACCATCATTTTTCATCTTCTTCAGGTTGAAGTAGAAAATATACATTGTCCTCTATAATAGAAACAGTTTTCAAATAAATAAGTAAACTAACCAGTCAACAAACAAAATGAAACAGCATGTTACAAATATATAACACTCTATATGTAGCCTATAGCATGAAGTGTGTTACCCAGCACCACTAAGAGATCCTCTAATCCTACAGTACAAGGAAAATATCTTAAGAACTTTTATACAAATGGAAGATTTGGGGTATGCCAAGTCAGAGAGGGATTCCTCAAGAGGTTAGCCGGTGTGTGTGTAGATCCTCATAAAAGCATGAAAGGAAGGAGGACGGACTGACTGGTACTATAAACATAAAATAAAGTCTCATAAGTGAAAACAAAATTCCAATGAAGTGCCAATTCAAAGCTGCCTTTGGCAACCAATTCAGTACTGTAAGAATGTTGATAGTGCTCTATTTTGCAGGTACCATTGAAATTTTACTGTGTATCATTTTGGTTTGTAATTATGTGAAGTGGTTTGCATTACTCATTAATTATATTGCAGGTCAGTGTGGATGTTGACTCAAATGGACTCAGTCACACTGTTGTAAGACAGGCACTGAAGATGTAAGTAGGGTTTCCTGCCCTTTTAGTATCTTGAGAGCTTACAAACTTCCATCCTCCAACCTCACAGCACTTCATTTTGATTTGCTTTCTGTGAAAGGATGCTTAGGGATGCATGTGTCGGTGTAAAAAAAAAAGGGTGTGGATACTTATTCCAATACTGACTTGAAAAATCAGCCCTGATCCCCTCATTACGTGTTTAGTAACTTCCTGATTGTTATTTTTGCCCAGTGAGAAATAATCAATGTAATGGCCCTGTTCTCTCTCTCTCTCTCCTCTCTCTTTATCGCTTGCTTCCTTAACAGCTCTTGCACTCCAAATGGGCCATGTGAAATTTGTTGCAAAATTGACTCCATGGCATTTCCTATCATACCAATTACTCCCCTCTATGAACCCCTGCCACACACACACACACACACACACACACACACACACACACACACACACACACACATACACACAAACACACACACACAACACACACACTACTTTAGTAAGCAGACTAAATTGAATGCAGAAGGAAATGAAGATGGGAGAGTGATGGTTTTGTCATGACCTTATACGTTAAAAAAGACCTTTACCCCCCCCCACATGTACTCAGATATGTTAAGTCTCCTTAGGCACGCTGTAGCCACACGGGTTAGTCAGTGGGAGTGCAGCTCAAAGCAGATAAACTTACATTCAGGTTGACAGATTAGAAAGTGCATGTATGTCCCACCATGTAATTTGCACACAAGCAATGTGTAATATGTTTGTATATGTTGGTGTGAGTGTGCACAAGAGAGAGAGGGAAACCCGATCGACCCTTTCTCAATCAGGCTCAGTGAGTGTCAACAGCAGGCTGTTAATACTGTTGCCTGATGGGAAACGTGCTGGGAGGCCCACAAGGAGGGATTGAACCAGGGTCAAACCTGAAATGGACGTAGAGAGAGGGAGGGAAGGAGGCTTGGAAATGAAATGGGGGATTGGGCAGTGTGCAAGGGGAAAAGAATAAGGGAGCGTGTTAGGTGGGAGAGAGATGAACGCTGAGGAAAGGGACAATCAAAGTGTCCAAGAACCCCAGAATCATTCATGTACACACGCACGCATACACATTTCTGCCTCTTCATATCCCTTCTGAGCCCTCTTTACAGCAGATTGCTCCTTGTCCCCAGTCACCTTCATCATCCCTCATTCACTCATTTTTCACCCCCTCTCCATGCCCTCGTTCTCTCTCATCACCACCCTGTAGCAACACACACACACTTAAACACATACACTGTACACACCATGAACAACCTCACCTCCTCCCAAAACCAATCTGCTGGCTCAGTACCCGAGATCCTTTTCCCCAGTGTGCAATAATAGACCACTGTTCTAAATGTACAAATAATAAAATAGTTTCAGGGCCACGAAAGTTGTAATGGATACATTTGGTAGCCTGTTGAGGTTAGACGTGAAGCACAGAAATTTAGAATGGAAAACACACATTCACAGAATCATTATTTATGAGTGTATTTCCTTGATTAGCGGTAAGCATGAAGGCAGAGTGGGCTTTTAAATGACACCAAGCTGAGCTATAATATGTATCCGAGGACTATTGGGAGCATTCGTCTCACCCAACATTCGGCGCCCCCGCCTTTCCATTACCGGCAAAGACTCAGCTGACTGGCCACCATCCACCCACCAACCCCCGTCTTCCTCTAGCAACAGCCCTCAGAAAGAAGACCATTAGCAAACGGAAATGAATAATACGAGCAGAGGGAGTGGACTTTATAGAGTGGATTGCTTTGTGAGTTTGTGTACAGGAACACAAACATACGCACAGGAACATACTATATGTAGGCACAAAGACACACACGCACAATGACACTTTACCACTGAGAGGAAGTACTTCTGCCTCAGACTAATGTTGGCTCCTCCGAATTACTTTAAGTCCATACTGGGCAAAAATCCAAATAGCTCTGGATGGAGGTGGAATGGTTATTTAGGTGTACTGTATGTGTAATACATGTGCATACACACTGTCCATTAAGTATAAAGATATACAAAAGAAGAAGAAGTACATGAGACGTAAGAAAAAAAGGCTCAAATAGTTGTGTAACGGTTAACAAACTTTGGATGTATAGTAATGAAGGAAGCAAATGTATCCATAATTATAGCTGCTGAAGATAATGATGAAATGTATGTTACGCATTGAACTAGAGTTATTAAAATGTGTGTTCAGCTTATTCAGCATTTTTAATTTATGCTGATAAAGCTCTCACTGCCAAGACCAACCAATTTGCTGCCGTCCCAGTTTGCCGACCCAGTTGGCAAACTATTAGAATCAGAAATATACAGTGATACCCAGTCTTCTTACCAATGGTCTCAAAATCTCATGTAGAGGCATCTAACTATAAAGCAATAATTATTTGTCTGTATCTATGTCCTTCGCATATCTCGAGAACCTTTCATTCGATGTACTTCACAACCTTCTCCAAATCAGGGAATGACACAAAAGATTTGGCTTTGGTGATATTTCGTAACTGATAAAAACAAGGATTAGACAGCCTTTGTGACGTGGAGGTCTGGTTTAAGGTGTATCTCTACAATTGTGTCCTCACTTATATTTGCCAGTTATCTGCCCTGCCACTGCCTTGTATTTCTGAGTAAGGAGGGACATATATGAGTGAGTCAAGATGGAATCTATTTACAGAGAGATGGGGCTCAAGTGCGAATCAGCCACACTCATCTCTCACAAAGCTTTGACGGCAACTTGAGAACTGAAGGCTTCCCACAACTGCTGCTGCCTCCATCACACTGATGGGGCCTTTAAAGGAGAGTTAAGATGAGACGTGTGTCATCCATAAGAGCAGCAAAACTGGGCCACTCTGAAGAATAGTGTCTAGACCCCAAGCGTAGATCATCTATTTTACAACAAGAGATGACTCTTACAGCTGAAAGAGGCACTGTTCTCTGCTTAAAGTTTCAGTTATGCTTTGCAGTACAGACTGGCTGGAGCTTCCATGTATCATGAAATGGTAATGGCTACAGCTATCACTCAAGAGTTTAGAGGCTCTGAGGATCTTCTACGTCTTCATCCAACTTAACCTGAATCAGTTTGTTAGGGTGTTATCTGATGGATGGGTGAAATGAAAAGTATTATGATGATTTAGCTGAAGAGCATTGAAATGAGGTGCATAAAGCCAATGCACTTTAGCATTGCTTTGCCTAGTAAATAAGGAGAAACAGAAACTGAATTGTATCATTTTTAAAACATATAATCTTTATTAAAAATGTCATTATTTGTTTTTAATTTGATGACCATAAATGATTAGGCTAGCAAAAGTGGTGTTTGCCTTGTCCCTCAATACCTTAAATCCATAAAACAGCTAATGTACTATTCCTGGTATCTGTTCAGCTTGCGCTAAACATCTACATGTATGGTATTAAAGCCTGTCACTTATTAAATATTCATCTTCTTGAAACTTAAATACACAGAAATTAAGATTTGTTTTATCTCTTCATCTGTACAGTGCCTGGTCTGCCATATTTGTCAGTGGCTCAGGACTCCGAGACATCAGCTGTGGTTCGCTGGGACCCTCCAGATCTCACCAATGGCATGGACCTGCAGGGTTACCGGCTCCAGTTTGGCCGGAAAGATATCTCTCCTTTGGCCACGCTGGAATTTGCTCCCCAAGAACGACACTACTCTGTGGGCAACATTCACCGGGGCGCCACCTATCTCTTTAAAGTCTCAGCCAAGAGCAGGGGGGGCTTTGGGGAAGAGGCTGTGGTAGAACTCAATGTGCCTGAGAATACTCCAGGGGGATACCCTCAAATTGAAGAGGGCTCCAATGTGACATGCTGCTCAGTGCAGCTGTCCTGGTCCCCTCCCATGCTGGCGGAGAGAAATGGGGTTATCACAGAGTACACTTTGGCCTTTAAGGAAACCGGTACCGGAGGAGCACCACGGGAGCTCCACTTGCCCCCCAGCCAGTCCAGCTATGTTCTCAACAGCCTCAAACCGAACTCGGCATACGATGTGAAAATACGTGCACACACCAGTGTAGGTCCAGGGCCCTACAGCCCACCTATCCAGTATCGGACGGTGGCCTTTGATACAACAGGTAGGGCTTGCCTATTTCTTTTCCAACCCGGTTGGCAGGGGGTTGGAAATTGGCTAACAAAAAATCTGCAACAACACAAAAATGAAAACTGCCCCACCCCCTCCTTCAACCACCGCCACTGCTCCTCAAGAAAGAGAAAAGATTGATATTAAAATTGTTTGCCGTTGGATACTCACTTCACTAACCCAAACAAGGTAAAACCCAAGTCAGTAAGTTATAGTCAGTCATGTAGAGAAAGAGGAGAGCAGCCTAGAATTTCAAGGTAAGTACTGTTTGGTCAGACACTCCCGTCGGTCAGACACTCCCGTCAGTCATCCTTGCAGCCCTTTGCCAAGCACACTCACGCAGCTAATGCCATCTCACATCCCCAGTTTTCAAACAAGGTAGGACCTCAGTCAAACCCAGTCACTCAAAGAGTATGTTTGGACTATTCTAAGATGAAAGAAAGCAGATTTTGGTTCTTTATTGTATTTTTGGTTGTGGGTTTATTTTGAGGTATTCCCCCGTTCCTAACCCCCTTCCTCTCCTAATTCCACCTTTCCCCTTCCCCTGTCCTCAGTGGGACAGTTTGTGGCATGGCATCCCCCAGATGCACTGCTAAGGACTGTTGGCATGCTGTGTTTTGAGTCTGTCTCTATGCCTGCCTGGCAGCATGTTGGCAGTGCCAACCCAGACTCAGTAGAGGCATAGGAACTGTTGGCACTGGGACCAAATGGGTCAGTTGTTAATCCTCATGGGTTTAAAGACGGTGTTGAGATGGGTTGGCACTACCCACAATGGCTAGCCAGTGGGCACACCCTTGTGCTCCATGGGTTTGTCGTCCATGAGTCTTACGTGCTGTGTGTCCTAACCAATGGTGTTGCCCTTCTCACAGCCAATCACAGCTCACCGATACGCTCACTCTCCAACCCAGAGGAACGTTGCAGGGGAACAACATCTTTTTCTTTTTTAAACCAAAGGTTCTTCTTTTGTTTCTCTTTCCTTGGTCTCTGTACATGTTCAGTTTACTAAAGTAGTTTTTTGTTTTTTTTCTTGCATTTGTCCATTTAACAGATGTTCCAAAGAATTTCACCGTCAAGTGGGCCACCAAGACTACAGTGGTCATTGCATGGAAGTTTTCTGAAAGCAGGTCTCCATACAAATGCACAGTGAGTTTAATGTATGGCAAAAAAATAATTTCAGCTGTTACGTTTTAATATAAAAAAAAAAACATCTCTGAAATTTAGAACTGATGTTCATCTGTTTTTCTTTAATTGAAAATTACTTGATTTTACACTAGTGCACCATTTTAATGACTAACCGTAATCATCACAATGCACATGCATTCTTATGTGCATCTGTTCTTATCTAAACCCACCTCCTTACCTGTCCTTCCATGTCTATTCAACCAACAATCTATTGACTTACCAACATGATCATACAGTACATCTAACTATCACTCTTACCAATTACCGATTAAAACTTCTGGACCATTTATTGAACTCTAGATTGAGTACAACCGTCAGAAGATGGATGTGGATGCCAGGCAGATGAGGGTGCTCGTCACTGGTCTAAAGCACAACACCACTTACGAGTTCAGGGTGACCTGCGAAGAAAGTTTGGGCGGTGGGGCAAGACACCGTGTGGTTGCCAGGACCGCGCCACTCATCCTGGTAAAGAAACCCAAACTGGATATCTACGCTGAGCCTGACAACATGCTCACCATGTCCTTTCCACCGGTTGATACCAAGGAGGTCAAGTGAGTATAGCTGGCGGAAATATGGCTCCGTCTGAATTATCTTTGAGGGTTGGGGTATTAAGGTATAAGTCTGGAGATGCTTGAAATATGATGTGATATGGATTGAGATCTAGAGGTGTCTCAGATGTTGAAATGGGAGATCAGGTCTTCAGGATCAGGATTTCTGAGACATGCTGGTCTTTGCTAGAGCCATTGCAAGTATTGAATTATCGCTTCAATTTCCTGTCAACCCTGTGGCGCATGTTTTCACCTAAAAAGCCAAATAATATTAATAAAGTGTCACTATGAGTTGTTTTTGTTTGTGTCATTTTTGTATTTTACTTCAGTGCTTTGTTTCCAGGACCTTCTATGTGGTTGTTGTGCCACTCAAGAGGACCTCAGGAACTGTCAAAAACCTAAAGAACCCTGATGAAATGGACATGGAAGAGGTAGGATTTTTAAAAAGGCAAACAGTGTGAGGTTATTCTGGCACAACAGAAATGGTTAGAACATGGGTAATAGGATGAGGCAACTTCAAAACTTCAGGAATACATTATTTTTTTTAAGAGCGCATAATCTTTTCTTTCTACTGGCAAATCTGTGTGTTTTTCAAGAGGGATTCCAGAGACACTTGTTTGTGTAATAACAGTTGCATGTGCTAGGCAAAGTGTATAGTACACACCATGTACCAGACCTGGGCATACACAACACACACTTAAGTACATCTCAGCTATGCTAATGTATCCTCCCCCCAAGCATGCAAAAGAGAGAATTACAGTCTTCTCCCACTCTTACTATACCTCGAGGTCACCTTGAGCACCAGATCAACAGCAACCATCCCTATTGGATTTGGGATTACACACATTCCCTCTGCTTAGTGCCTGCCTCTGTCTGCAGTTTAAAATGAATGAGAGAGGTTGGATGTTGGGTGGGGGTTGGAGCCTAGTTACATGGAACATTGCAAAAGAGTTAGCAGCTTTTTTAATCTAAAGGTGTAGTTATACCTACAGTTTGTTTTCTTTGGTCTCAGTCAGTTTACTGAAAGGGATCTAGTAATTGCACAGAACAGTCAGTTAAATCCAAAAAAGTCATTTATTTATTTTAATATGGTGTTTACAGATTATAAACAAACATTTGACAGCATCAAAAAAACAATATTTGCTCAGTTGTTTTATTCTTTGAAAAAGATCTAGTTGTAGACTGTTGTACGACTTGTAGACTGATGTTGTAGAAAACTCGCAAAACACAAGAGGATACCGAAAGGAACACATTTAAAAAAGCTAAAGTAAACCAATGCCCTTTCATCGATCAGCTGTTGCGGGAGGTGACCCCAAAGCGCCGTTCACGCCGTCAGCTGCCTCAGCTGGACCAGAGGAAGCCCTACATCACAGCCTGCTTCAGACAGCTGCCTCCCAGCTTCACGGTGGGATCTGACTACCGCCACAGCAGCTGTGAGAACAAGCCTCTTGAACCTGGCCAGGAGTATGTCTTCTTCCTGCTGGCTGAACTCAATGCCACCGCTGGGGTGAGTTCGTAGTTCAGCTCAGTTCAACATAGTTCAGTTGACTTACTTTTAGCCAATTGCTTTTTGTCAGAGTGGATTTAATAATTCACTTTCTTTTCATTTATTTGTGGTTCACTTCAGTTTTGTTCATCTGAATCTAACACATAACACATTTCATTCAGTTAACTGAACTTCATTGATATTATATATCATGCTGTAACCTGGATTGTGTTTTATATGCGATGTAAAACTTCTACCTGATCTTTCTGTTCAGAAAATGTTTGCTACCAGCCCTTATACCGACATAGTGATGACACCCGAGCTGGTGGTGGACCCCCTGCCAATAGAGACTGGTGACGGACTCATATGGGTGGTGGGCCCAGTCCTCGCTGTGGTCTTCATCATCTGCATCGTCATTGCCATTCTCCTGTATAAAAAGTGAGTTGGTTTGGGAACTGTAGTTTTTGTTAAGAATGCAGTTGGACCTACACTCAGGCATGACGGTGTAAAAATAACATTGTCCAACGTCAAATGCTCGAAAAGAACACGTAGTATACAAGGCATTGATATTTTGTACTGAGGAGGCCAGTATAAAATGGTTTGGAAACATTTATAACCATCCTCTTATCATTAAGCTACACAGGGAATTGAACCCTTAAGTGATGCATTATTAGTGCCTTGCTGTAACTACTACTCCACACAAGCTATATAACTGTGATCCATGTTTCTACTGAATTAGAGTAAATGTCCTGGAAATTTCAGCGTTTTTCATCCAGCACAACACAATGAACATTTTCTTGTCATTTGATGTTGAACCAGTTATTTGCAGTGTTACAAGGGAATTGGGCTGTTGGGGAATAATTGGATGTTAGGGAGCATGTTGAAAGTGGGGCTTATTCTATATTCATAGCAGCATGATATTCAAAAACCCAACAACATTTTTGCATGTAAATATGAAAGAGCTTTTCTTGTGAAAAAGATGGTTGTGGGAAGTGAGGGGGTTCGAGAAAGGAAAGAGGAGGAGATTCTTTGAGATGATGCTCAACAACTGGACTAATCATGTTACAATCTACCAATCAGTTGATGTCACAGATAAGTATTTGAATAGGTTTATATTTCAAATAATACCTATTAATTCTGGAAAGAATACTCCGTAAAGGTGTTATTCCAATGTTGTCCAAATGACTTAATAGTCGTTTTAACCAGTTTTACATGTGTGCTATCAATTAGGGAAGTAACGATACCAAAAAAACGTACTGTACGATATCACCGTAAAAAGTCCACGATTTTTATGATATTAAAAAATGTTGACTTGCAAATGTCCTTCATTAAATAGTTATGTTTTTAAGAACGAGAGATATTAGAACGCAGCTATAAATAACAAGTAATATCGTCACAGTCTTACGACGGCAACGTGACATTTTTTTTATTGCGACACTCGATTTTGTTTACAGCCGTAATAATAATTCTTCAGGAGTGAGTGACCCTATTTTTTTTTTAGTAGTGGACATCAAACTCTGCAGAAGGCAGCTCTCCTCACAATTCTAAATAAATACTATTCCTCAGCATCCTGGGGCTTTTAAACATTGGCGTAACGTCAATATACCCCAACCCCGTTTTTACAGTAAATTGTAGCTTTAGTCTCAGTGACTGCAAGTCCCAACTCAACAGTAGAGTAAGGGTCTCCCTACATGCCAAGGAAGATTCTTGAATTATTTAAGGGGGTCAGGGCAACAAAACTACAGCTTGCTTCTGTCAGATGATCTCTGACTGTCTGACCTTGCCTTACCTCAGTCTTTGTGGTTAGGGAGAGTAACATCTCTCCTTGGATCTCTCTCTTTTTGTCTCTCTTCTCTTTCTGTCGCCCTCACTCTCCCATCTCCCCCTCCATCTCTCCCTGGTGAATAGTCTTTCCCGGGTCTGCCCTTGGCTCTGACATTCCCCTTTCCCATCTGTATCTGCACACACATAAGCTCACACACGTACATAGACACACAGACAGAGGCTCACGAATGTAGGCACTTACTTGCACATTTCATTGACTACTCACTTGTTCTCACACACTGATACATGAGCACACACGCATGCCTCCAAATGCTGATGAGCTTTATCTCGCGTTTTGCGAGCCCAGCAGTGACCCCTGTGAATTTTAAACTGCTCTCTATTGATTTATCTCTCTTCTTGCCTCCCCCTTTCTCCCTTTCTCCTTGTGTGTTGTGTTTTCACCATCTTTATATATTTATTTGACTCCTATTGCTTTCTCTGGAAACAGCAAACCTGACAGGTAAGGTTTAGCCGTACTTTATTGCATTTTTACAGGGGGAGACAAAATAGCCAGTCTCAGCAAAAAAGATGCCTTTTAATTAGGGAAGGTGAATGAGAATTATGCGTACTTGACACGCACTATCTCAGCTCGAGCATTCTTGACCCGCTGCGTTACCAGTCAGTTGGATTTGCTTAGTTGTTTAGGTGCCGTCGTTAGTGAGAGTGGTAACTGTTTTGCTGCTGGATCAAGTGCTCACTAAAGGTTATTATGTTGTTTTTGTTGTACGTCTTCCCCTCTTTCTACTCTTTGTTTGTCTCACTCTCCAGCCGCAAAAGAAAAGAGTCAGAGCCGCGCACAAAATGTCTGCTGAACAACGCAGACATTACACCCCACCACCCGACAGACCCTGTGGAGATGAGACGCATCAACTTCCAAACTCCAGGTACAGAAAGGACTCACAACATGTACATTAAGGAACACAAATGTCTCATTATAGAAGTGATCAACATATATAAGCTTAGTTGAACTGATATACTGTATGTATAACATTTTTTGGTCATATTTGGCCTTTACAGTAAAATACATATTTTCCTTTTTCACTGACAATATGAAAGATGTAAAGAAGGAAGTTTGAAAACTTGAAAAAAAAGTGTGAAAACTAGTAAAACTTCAAAGAGACCTGTCTCACTTTGCCTTATAGGAACACTGGGATACTTTACTGCTTGGGTCTTAGGTTAATATAACATTGTGCTGGTCAGATTCTCACTGGACACTTTGAACGCACAAGGCACAGTTTTACAATGTTTGACCCCAGCAGTCCCTCCTCTAACAACAAAATAAATAGATACAGTAAGTACAAACATAAGTAGCTCTGTATTACAAAAATACCTCTTGGCTTATTGAGATAGCAACAGTTAATGATCTTAATTTAGACCTCCAAATAACAACTTTAGATTGATGGATGAAAGCTGGCCTGTTAAAAAGCCATCTAAGGCTTGTATTTCCTTGGCCCTAATTGGATTTACATTCTTAAAACAGTTTCCAGTGGTGCGCTCATGCCTGTTATCTCTGCAATGACAGTGGTGAGTACAACATTAGGGCAATATATAGGTTTTATTTGGAAATAGACCAAAGCTGTAGAATAAGAACTAGATTTTAAGAAGCTACTTACCTACATACAAATTACTGGAAGCCGCCGTTTCAGTGGCTTTAACAGACTGAATGCAAAAGTTTTTGCCATGCAAATAACATTTTGACATTAAGAAATTTCTGCAGCAACTTCAAAATCCTCATTTTTGGAACCTACTGAAATGGAAAGCGCATTTTAAAATTTGGCAAAAAATGTTAATTAGCAGCAGCTCTAATCCAGAAATACCATTATTGGTGTCAAAAGCTCACATTGGCCAACTGCTATATTATAAGTGACGAAAATAAAGACACACACTTGCAGAAGACCTTCCTTCTTCACACCAAATGATTTATTTACAGTGAAAACTTTGTATCCATGCAAGACAAAACAAAGTAAAGCTTTCTTTAATATATACATTAACTTACATGTTTAGTGAAAGCAGGTTGTAACATTGACACATACATTCACAAATAATGCAACTTAAAGTTACATTACTGCTAAAGCATAAAAGATGTCCATGAAAAGCTCCCACATCATTCTGTTTGACATTATGTGCCTCCATAACTACCTGCAAGCCATATGTATGTGTTGCCATGTCCTCATGTAACAATTAGACATTTATGAATAACGATTCATTAGAAAATGATGTCTGTTGTTCAACTTAATATTTTGATGTTGGGAACAAATCCTGTTTTTAAATGATCCTGGGTTTTTACCTGCTTTCTCTTTTGTCTCACTTTCTGTCCGCTGTTCATCCGAGCTGTTCAACAGAGCACGTTCGATCCCAGAGTCATTATCTAAGGCTTCTCCATCCTCCTGCCTCCTTTTCAGACCCATTATCTATCGGTCTGTGCTTCTGTTATTTAGCTTTCTGTGATTTGGGCTACGATGCATCTTTGTCATTGGTCTTAATCGTAGTGGAACCAAGTTTGCTCTTTTGTTTTTGTTGTATGTGGTTCAATTAGGTTCCTACTGCCTCATTACAAGCCATGATTTGTATAGAAAAAGTTTTTTTGGAATGTACAAGTAGCATGTTTCCAGTTTTGGAAATCTCTGAATCTGATTGGCGTCACATTGGTTACCTCTACCTACAGTAAGCATCGTGAGTTTTCCACTAGATGGTTTAGATTATATTCTCTCTTCAAGTAGTTTATTCGACAAAGACTGAGACCTGCATTTTGAGGAACTTGCACTGTATTTCAAATACATTGTTCTCACCTGCCCAAGAAAATGGCCCGAAAAGGAGTAAATCTTCCAGAGGTGGAATAAACACATCCACCCTTTATTTCATATGTCCCCTCGTTTCTTTTTCCTCCCACCTATCTGTCTCTTAGCCTTGTTGTCTCTCAGTCATCCACTGCCAGTCTCTGCTCCATCAAAAGGCCCAGATTTCAAAATGGACCGTTTCGTTTCATCTTCTTTGGGAGCCCAGGCATGCTGCCTAAGTTTTTATCTTGGGGGAGAAAAAAACGGACTTCTTTACATCAGAGAAGAGAGACACGAGATTGAAAGGAGATGCACAAACCCGCTATACATAGAAATGTTGAAGTTAATCTCTTCGTCTTTTTCCTTCCCTGGTATTCAGAGTCCTATCAGTGGTTCTGTAATGACGAGGTTATAATGGCCATTCCTGCTATTTGTCTTTCTGACTTCTAGCACTTTCCACTGTGCCATCAACTGTCCACCTCCGGTACTTAAATAATAGAAACTCTTGTTACGATCTCACTTTTACATTACATTCCCCAATACACGCCGAGACTTCTCTTTATATATGACAAGCATCCTCATTCAACAGCCCTGTCATTGTTCCGCAAAATTGGGCCATGTCGTTATCTCCGCACCCCGGGAATTTAATTTGAATGGACATTTTAGCCCAATTAAGTGGGCCGGTGAGCATTTGTGAACATCCCCATCAGCTAATAGCGACCATTGTTCAAATGAGCATACTCCCATTGCACTTATCCAAGGCCTCTCCTATCCAGCGGAGCATATGCCACATCGGCAATGTGTGCTCAGTGACCCCCAGTGCTGGGGAACAAAAAATATGTTTTTGATTAGGCCTCCTATAAGCTAAGCTTGGCTAATGCGTTTGAGAGAGAGTGTGTACATTGTGTGTATGTGTGTGTGTGTGTCCTTGTGCATTCTTGCTGTAAAGCCTGTAGGTCATGTGACAGCCACACAGTGACATCCCATAACCCCTTGGGGCGCAGAGTGGCTCGTTTTATCATTATCTTCATTGGTGCCCGGGGTTTAACTGTCAAATGGGGCCAAAGTAATGAAGCATCACGACTCAGTGGATATCTACTGTCTATCTCCTACCAAGCCCCCCCCCCCCCCCCGTTTTGCTATACAGATTCACTACTTCATCCGTCTCTTTTATTTCGGTGTTTCTTTCTTCCCCTTTCTCTCTGTTTCTCCTGTTACTTTACTGCAGTTACAAAGCTGGTAAACTATAACAGTTAGTGGTCACCATGACCATTACAGCCTACAATATCTATATACAGTATATATATATATTTAAATCATGTCCTCAGTTTGACATTCCATACTGTGCTAATATGAATTCCCATCATAACTGTTCAGGCACAAATAGAAGAAGAGAAAAACTGTCTTCCTGCTAATTAACAGAAAGGTGTTTCACTCTTCAACATATCTCTGATATATATATATTCTATTTATGCCGTCTCCGTCTATGTTTCTCTTTGTATTTCCACCCTCCAATGTAACGTCACATATGGTACTTCACACCTCCATAATTCTGTGCCTTCTACATTTAAGCATATAAAAATCAAACATTTTCTTCCAGACGGCATCAGACACTTGCGAAACCCACAAACACCAGCCAATCGCTCGCATGCATCAGCAACCTACTGGTTTCTGCAGATTACAGCTACAACTGCAACAACCGTGCCCTCCTCCTCAGTTCTATTGACACACGCACTCACACTCACACATAAAAATAATCAGACAAGCCTGTACCTCCCTCCTGCTGTGATGAATGACGTTTGGAGACAGTGGATCAGAGCACCCCCTGCTAGCTGTAATTAGTCATTGTCACAAATCAATTAGGGAGAGGGGGATGTTCGACGTCTTCATCTTTCTGCGCTCATTTGCCGCCACTGGCCTGACGTCCTCTCGCATAGACGTCAGTGCAAGGTAAACCCAGCAAAACTCAATTTAGCAACTTTTATTCTGCAGAGTTTACCTTTTTTTTACAGTGTTTTTTAGGCTTACATACATCCTAATCTTTATTTAATTAATTTTGGTTAAACTGGGAATAATTACTTAACTGCCTTTTTATTATTTTAAAGAGGTGTTTTATGTTTCAAAAATAAATTGGTAGGAGAACATTTAAAAAAACAAACTTATTGTTTTTCCTTTTGCCTGCAAATCAGATTTATTTTCCATTTATCTCTTCTTATACAACAATATACAACAAATGATCTGTTTTCTCTTTAGATCAAAGTTGACATCTTTGAGTGGTGTGATTTTTTCCTATTACTGAGCGCCCCCGTTGATCTGATTTCAGCTTTCAGCCCTGGCAAAATTTATTTTGCTTCACTTGATGGGCAGATTGGCAGCATCCCATTAAACTGCATCTCTTAGCCACATGTCCAGTTAACGTTGTCACAGATGGTTCGTTTCTGCTTGAACAGCTGAGAAGACCTGAGTCTACCCGGACATAGCGTCGCTGGCTTTCGCCTCAGAGGACTTCCTCTGCAGCAAAATGAGACTTTGAACCATCACGCCATTCCTCAGAGCTCCGACTCCTATCAGCTGTGACTCCACAGCTGTCAGCCAAGAATGTGGACACTTTTCCACACCTTTCACTACCGATGCCTCCGCACCAAGCTGCTGACAAAGGACCCTTTCACAGTTAGTTTTCACCAGGAAACATAAGCTGTTTTTCCCCCTTCTCTGTCTCTTTCTCATTGCTGTCAATGGGCCCTTCCAACTGGTGTTTATGAAAGCTCAGAGATAGCAAATCAATTTTCTTATCCCTATTCTCTATGACCATTGATATGGGGCTTGGCAGAAGGGTTGTCTCAGCAGGGGAATCAGCGGCGTATGCCCATGGCTAACCAGTCTGCTCCTGAGGAGGACTATAGCTGATCTGATCTGAAAATATTTGCCCTACTTTTTCATGTCTGTGTGGCAGTCTGGCCTCAAGTCTGTCATGCAGGCTAGTCTGAGAAGGGCCTGAGTTTAGTGATGGTAAACTGTTGGTAAAGGAAAAAAAATATATATATTTGTGGATTTCTTGGACTTTAATCATTTTGCATCCTTTTATGTTTTCTTTTTACATAGCATTTTCTGTTGCATTACAGCCTTTTGAAACCATGTTCCCTTATGTTTGCTGTTCTTTACAGATTCTGGTCTAAGCAGTCCTCAGAGTGAAGCAGATTTTGACTATGAAAGTTAGTCTCTATGCTTTTAGCATTTGCGTACCAGCTTTCTTTCTCTTTTTTTTTTTTTTCATGCACGCTTGCCTCCATTTACAAATACATAATTTGCATTTGTTTGTTTTTTCAGTTTATGCAGCAAAATTTGAGCACTAATTAATTGATGTTGGTTTATATTGGTATACCGGGCTTTTTTTTATTTTTTATTTTTTTCTGTAATTGGATGTCAGTCACGATATTCACTTGGGCTGTTGGCTGTGCATTAATCCACCATGCATAAATAACCTGTGCGATCACTCCCGCTGATGTAGAGACGGTTGAGAGGTGTTTTTTTTGTGTTTTTTTTACAGGAGTACAACCTCTGTTATCCCTCTTTCTCTACCTCCCCTATCCTCACCTCCTTGTTGTTGTTCTCCCTTCTTCCTCCTCCTCCTTCACCACCACTGCTCCATTTCCATTCTGAAGTAACAGGGTCTTTTCTGTGCTCAGAGATAACGAGCAGAATTAATTAAAGCGGTGGCAAACAATGGCTCGACATTTGATCACCCCCTCTCACTGCCAAAGGATCATCCAGGAAAAAAAGCAGAGTTTCTGGTTTTCCTCTCCCCCCCTTTTTTCCCCCCCTTTATGTTCTGTGATTACCCACAGACAGACTTCTTCTCTTTTATATGTAAATACGCAACATCATAAATAGGCTTTTCGAGAGAGACTGCTTTTGGCTTATCAAAAAGAATCATTATATTTCTCAGGCGCATCGACTGCGGATCGAGAGATTGGAAACGTGTAATTAGACGCAAGTTTGTTTTTCTGTGTTCATTGATCACGCTGTTGATTGCGGTGGAAAAAAAAGAGTGTGTCTGGGGTGGTTTTAAAGAGACTGATGAGAGCTTTGGAGTGGGGGTAGGGAATAACAACATTTGTCCTTGAGAGACTTTGCACGAATACGGGTCACAGCAAAGCCTAGTTTTGAAAGTAAATCTTTTCTTGGATAAACACTGCAATGTGCCATGCAGTGTGTAAATGACAAAACGAATGAGAGAACAAATCAGGTGCGATTGACTCATTTGTCTTGAGAAACAAAACAAATGGGTTTGGTTGGAAAAGTGCACTGGGAAGAGAAATGGAAGCACAAACAGATTGGTTTAGCTGTGAGGTTCATCTGTGAAAACATGACAACTAATAGCGATATATTACTCCATGTGGGCAGAGGGCAAAGTGGAATAAAGGTAAAATATTAGATTTAAACAACCTCTTGCCGTTTTTTGCAGATTTAAATTGTTTTCAGAAAAGTTCACTAAAACATTCCACTCAAAGTTTTATGGGAAAAACAAACACTAGTATGTATAATCTTTTAGTCTATCCCCCTGGCAGGGCATAAAGTCTTTGGCCTGATATATCTCTCGAACTGTAACAGGCACTTATACATGCCGGCAGTAATGTGGGCAGTAAACACAAACTGAAAGGAATTGATGGAGTTTGACTATATCAGTAGTCACACACACACACACACACACACTCACAAATACACATAGAGACACAAAGAGTAAACTACACAACCACACACACACACAAACATTCTTTGATCTCCCTCTCAAACAACCCTGTCTTGTTCTCTCAAGGAGAAGTGATGGTCCCTCATTTGCATACGCATTTACTTATTTACCTCATATTTTCTGATACCTTTTCCCTTTGAATTGGATGCAAGTAAACTGACAACTAAAATTAATTGTGCTCTTTTACTTGATGCTCATCTCAATGCATTCCCGCACCAGCAGTGATTAATAACTCATTATTAAATGGTGCCACAGCAATCTGCATGCTTTGTGAGCTCATAGAGAAACTCAAGTATGAAGAAACAAACACTCAGTTTTGTCCAAATCAATTCGTTTACTATTAATTTACACGGTTTGAGTTTCATATTAGGATATTGAAAGGAAAAAGAAATTCAACATAGGGTTAAAAAAGTGAAAGGAAGCTATGAATTCAGTAAACATCCTTTAATGATGATGATGATCATTAAGGGCATGGGTGTTTGTCAAGTAGGCTCTTAATGCGGTGTGCCCATTCATTTTCCGGAGGATGTCACGGCATCCAGTGTCATCTCCATTTGTCTCATATATGCATTGTAATCTCTGTTAATCTTCATGTAATTGACGCTGCCGCATTGTTCTGTCAGTGTAAAATAAATTACCATTACTAATGAAGACTGTCAGCGCGGAGAGTTGGGCTCGCTCTCTTAAGCGCAACAAAAGCAGCCAAAGCATATGTGACCCCCTTGACATTGGGGGTGATAGTAAGCATTGTGAGAAAGGGGAAATTAAGGGTGGTTAATGTGATTATACTGATTTGCACGCCCAATTAAGCCTCAGTAACTTTTTTTTGTGAAGAAATTTCAACATTGTGTCATGACTTTTGACCTCATCACTCGGCAGGGAAGAGAGACCTCTTACGGCAAATATATAAAACTAACTCCATGCAGGGACAGAGCCACAATCTATGGCTGCTCCATATTCCATTACATGGCCCCAGCATTATGCTCTTAAATAGATTAGTGACTGGAGTGCACAGCAGTGCTGATAATATTGTAGCTGATGCGACACAATATTTAGTGGATATTGGAGCGAGCCCAAAAATAAAGAAATCTCACAATTTTTCCACCCAACTGAAAAGCTTGTTCTTTCTGGGAATTCCTTTGGGATCAATGGCAGAAGTATTTGGGAGGAGAACATAGTGGACAAGCTACCGAGAGTGCTATTTTTTGTGATTTTGGGAAGGTATGGGGTGTTCATGTTAGAGCCAATGTTCACTGGGTTGAGGGAACCAGCACATGGCGGAAAGGGGACAAACAGCAGCTTGCTTGCTTTGCACTGGTTGGCTGGAATGGAGCAGCTCACTGTGTCACTCCACATCACTCACACTCCTAAACCTCCTTACCCCCCTCCCACGTCCCTTCCCATGAGCCCCCAGGTCAGGCCTCTGCTCTTGAATAAACACCTTTTATTCTTTTATTTTTTTATAGAAGCGGCAGTCAAAATTGTCACCTAATAACACGGCACAACAAGACAATTACAGATTAAGGATACAGTAATAAAGTATCGCTGTGGGATCAGATCAAGATCGGAAGACTTTTTCATAGCTTCTCCCTCATCTTTCTTCTTGATTGAGGATGGTACAGAAAGTAATACAGTTTCAATGTTGGAAATAATAACATAGCGTTCATGTTTAGTAAATGAGAAATAACTTGACTTGAATTTGTTACATGGGCTTTAAGTAAAACCAACTTTAAAGACATCCTTCCTTTCGATGGTTGATGTTTTTTTCCCCCACCAACCAGTGATCCAGCATTGAATTATCCTAGGTAGATAGGTTTTGTACAACTGAAAGCAAATGTACCTTTGATGATCTTCAATAGGGAGTAAAAGAGATGTTCTCAACATAAGCGTTCCATTGATTCAAAGCCTAAAAAAGACAGTTGTGTTTCTTGTTTGTGATTCCACCATCAAAAACGTACATTTTCCATCTTGTGTCATTCTTAACTCCTTTACCAAGCTGTTAAAAAAATGTATTAGTGCCTCCAAACATTGGTCCTATTGGTCCGTCTATCTGTCAGCATCATGACCATTGCGCAAATTAATACAATTTGGTCTGTGGGAGTAAGCTCCCAGCTTCTATAGCAAAAATAACAATAGCTTTGACAAACCTCGCTGTTTTTGAGCTCTGGCCTGGTCCGATCAAGTGCCTATAACATCACCTGTCAATACATGTTCGCTGTGTGTGACATTCACCATGTTCTGCACAAGCTTCCTCACCACTAAAACTTCAACTTCCATTGTTATGTAAGCAACCAATTCTCACCCATAAATGGTGTGTTGTGTGACTTGTGATCTTGTGTCCTGTCTGCTTAACTAATGAACCTTCTGTCCTCTCTTACCCTGTGTGGAATTTTCTCTCTGAATCATTTTTGGCGAGCAGGTATGATGAGTCATCCTCCCATCCCCATCTCGGAGCTGCCTGAACACACAGAGGTTCTCAAGGCCAACGACAACCTCAAGCTCTCCCAGGAATATGAGGTGAGGGGGCCAAAGGTCAAAGTTTCTTCCGAGTATTGATTCCTGTCTTGATTGTGTTTTCATTGGAAGAGGACATAAGAGTTCTTTCTTTCTTCCAGGGAAATGGCTCTTTCTTGTCTTTTTTGTTTCTTCTGCTTGTCGGCAATTCTGCAGCTGGTGGTGCTTGAGCAATTATGAAATATCAGTTGTTCTTATTTCCTCAGAAATATTTGCAGCCTCAAAATGGCAAGCAAGAAAGACAATTATCATTTTCAATTATGTAAAAACACCCCATGGCACGTTGTTGCAACTCCTGAACCAATTTCCTTCTTCTTCTACTATTACTTTATTTGACAGGCACAATACATATTAATAACATTTCTGAAAATATGAAAAACTAAATAAAAGAATCAAAATTAAAGAATGACACTAGAATGAACCCACTACAGGAAAAAAATAAGGTGAATATTTCTGCTGCAAAATGAAAATCCAAAATGTGCGTGCTTACTTGGTAAAAAATTGAAGAAGAACGAGAAATTAGGGACTTAAGAAAATTAGATTAACTCTTAAAAAAGATCTTAAACATTTACTTAAGAAAACGTAATAAACGTAATGGCTCTATAAGGGGATAAATCAATGTCGTACTCAATGAACTAAGCAAACGTGTGTGTGTGTGTGTGTGTGTGTGTGTGTGTGTGTGTGTGTGTGTGTGTGTGTGGAGAGGATAACTGTGCTGTCTGAGCTCCGAGACCGCAGTGGTTATAAATGACACCAGAGTTGATTAGAAATCAGGAGTGCTGAATCAGCTCTCCTTTGCATACAAGCAATATCCCCTCCTCGCCATTCCTAAATCACTGTGCCTGTCGCCTCGCTGCACGCCAGACTAAGGTAGGAAGCAGGTACCCCAGCATAGATTGCTGTCATCATGCCTGCCGGGGGATGTTGGTGGATAATGACTTCTCATAGCGATCCAGTATTTCTTGGGTATCTATTATTCATAAATCCACATCCGGGCTATGGACCAAGTGGACAAGCTTGTTCCATTCGGGGGTAAGAGAGACGTGATGCCAAAGTTGACGCTTTGCTACAAACTACAACTTCTAATTACTTGGCTTTGAGAGAACATTAAACCGCCCGTTCGTCTCTTCTCCCACTCTGTCTTTTTCACTCTCTCTGTCCCACTTCCCCTTCACAAAACCACCCCCCAGGAAAAATAAATGACCAAATTAAATAGAGAAGTGTAATTTTAATTTTGTTATTTTCTTGATGAATGGCTGCTCGTCCGGGCGCCCTGGCTTGCCAAGCGCAGCTCTACGGGGCTTTGACTGATTGGTTTTTAGCCAGGCGGGATGTGAGGGAGGAGGAAAAATGGAGGGAAGAAGGGAGAGAGATGAGGTGGGGAGGCTTGGTTAATGATTCAATGAGGGGAGAGAGAGAGAGAGCAGGGCATCTCAGCTGGAGAGCGGAGATGAAGAGGAGATAACCTGACATACAAACGGCAATGAAAAGGCAGCCACAGTTTTAACTGACGATACTGAAGCCATAGAGTTTGTTATCTATGTTCTGTCAGGCGGTTCGCGGCCACGTCCTGCAAAGCTTGCCTTCTTGACAAGGAGCTGTCATTCATCGACCAACGTCTCATCATGGATCATAAGGAGTGAGGAAGAGGGAGAAATTCTAGCTGTTGCAGAATTTGAGCATGGGCTTTTGCCATACACAAGTCCTAAATGGAATTTATGAAAAAATTATTCAAGTTTGGACGACACAGATGTGGTCTTCAGTTTTTAAATTGAGCGTTTCAGGGAAGTGACCCCAATCTTTATATAAACACACACACACATGCAGACACATATCAGCCTTAAGGTAATCTGGAAAGAAAGGGAAAATAGCTGGAGGGTGGCTGAGACAGAGGGAGTTTAAAACATCAGAGAGGAGACAGGAGATGGAGAAAGAGATAAAGAGAGACGAGAGAGAGAAGACTTTGAAGATGGAGAGATGAAGATAAGGAAAACAGGGACAAAGAAAGAGGGATAGAGATGAGGCGGCGGAAATAAAGAAAAAAACAGATGGAAAGAGTCTAAAAAAAAAAAAAGAGGGAAGCTCCGATTGCTGTAATGATAGCATGGAAATTGTTAGATCAGGTTTCCAGTTGGACATCATTCAGCTTCAGTCTCCCTCTGCAGCCCCCCACCCTCCATGCTGAAGCCCTAACTGCAAATAACCTTCAAGCCTCCATCCCCACACCAACAGAGCGCCAGACGCCTATGAGCAAACAACGAATCGTAATGGAATACTTAATTATCCTGACAAGGAAACAGAATATTTAACTGGAATTCTTCTATTTTAAAGAGGCGGCTGAATTTATCTTTCACCCGAGTGCCGGGACTCGTTCCGCGCCCTCCCCTCGAGGAGGAGAGCCGCCGCCTTCATCAATATTGTTATTTTTCATTATACAATCTCTACATTAATGATCTTGATAAAGTACTGTGTGCATCTGCTGTGAGTATTCAAACCAGGCAGTGAGCAGATTCTCATGATTATGTTCTTTTTTCCTTTGGGGAAATCACACTCTCAATCTCTCTCTCAGCCTCCCTCTCTCTTCCCTTTGATAACATTCAGGTTGTATTGTTATTGCTCGGCTCTTCTGATTTCTTCTTTGTGTGTGCATGTTTCGCCTGTGTCTGCCCCCCACCTCCCCCCATCAGTCTATCGATCCAGGCCAGCAGTTCACCTGGGAACATTCCAACCTGGAGGTGAACAAGCCCAAAAATCGTTACGCCAATGTCATCGCCTACGACCACTCCCGCGTCATCCTGGCTCCCATCGAGGGTAAGGCTCACCCATCCTCACACTCTGCACCTACACCATGTCAGACGTGAGCGCTGCTTATTGCAGATCGTTTGGGAAATCCTCGTTATAACAGAGTCAGCTTAAGTAATTATAAATGTATTCTGGATAGAGCGGATGAGACTAGACAGTGAAGACTAAACTAGAACAGTGCAGAATAGAATATCTTCAATACAATGAAGTCTTTAAAATAGGACTCAGTCAACTTAATGAAGTAAAAACAGAATAAAACTTGTAAAATAGTAGTATTTTTTAGGATGTTGACAATCAGTTCAGCAGCAACCAACTGAATGTATAGAACAAAACTACATTTTCACTAAATCCTATTAATGTTGGGGACTTGTTTCAGCTCATCTTTGGACCCAGCACTCAGAGTGACCCAGGAATTTAACCAGTGTTTACACCGTCCCATTTGTCTCTTCAGATCTACCCCACTTCCATGACTTCCCTCTAACTGCCTGCCCGCAGACACAGTACTGAGAATCTTGAAGCCAGTAAAACTCTTCCCCTGACTCCTAAATCTCAAGGGACATTGTCACAGGGAGTCACCCTTTACCGCTGACATTGTTCTGGCGTTGTATCACCAGAAGAGCTCCAGACTCCTCAGAGTAGTGCCAAACTCCCTACTCCACAGTACTCTCCTTTTGTGTGAGATAACTGCTCGGACTAGATTTCGACATCCCGCAATAGTCAAGCCAACTTGAGGGTTGCGACAACACGCATAACAAAATTATCCCAGGGAAAAAAATGCCTCGTCCATAAATACATAAATTAATCAAGTCTGAAATTTCTATTTTACACTGCAGTGATTTTGCTATTAGTCGCAGCAGTAGAACAATTCATGCACGCTGCCATCCTCTGTTCACTTAGCTATGACTAAAGCCAAGGCACCACAGACGTGGTATCCGTTTTAATGACATTTGCCTTTCTTTTTCTGTCTTTCTTTTTTCCCTTATTTTCATTCTTTTCTTTCTTCTCTATTCTTCTTTGTTCTTCCCCTGACGTTTCTCTCTCTCTCTCTCTCTCTCTCTCTCTCTCTCTCTCTCTCTCTCTCTCTCTCTCTCTCTCTCGCTCTTATTCTTCCTCTCCACCCTGGTTGTTGTCCACACTGTGTCTCCTCTCTTAAATTAGCCCAGTCAAGTGTTTCATTGTTTGTCGCTTGAGTGAGGAGACGTCAGTCAAAGAGACGTGACTCTCCAGCACAGATGCCGCCACACTGGAGTGTCTTTTCAACTGTTGGTGAAATGAAGGTTGTGATGTTCTGTCTTATCACTGTCAGATGCTCAGTGTTCGACAGACTCTAATCGCAGATTATGGAAGCGGGATTCTGCGATAGAGCTTACAAGTGTTACCATCCTTCATCATTATGTTTCCAGTACACATTCGTCTACCCCAAAATGTGGAGGCGTTCCTCCTTAAGGCTAGATTTAGTGGACCGGTGTGCAACAGAGCATGGTGGCGGGCTGAGAAGGATGGTAGCTGGATCAACCTCCCGGCTGTGGTGGCTGAGTGGCTGATTTACTCCTCGCTATCCTCCATCTACAAGCGTACTCTATCTGTGGAGGCGGTAAATCAGATGTAGGCGACATATCTACAGAAACCAAGGCAGAACCACAGAGGTAGAATAAGAAAATGACAAGAGTTGTGACTCTGAGGCAGTTGTAGCATTTGAATCCATTGAAATGGAACAACAATGGAGGTTTCCTTCAGCTCTACTGTGTGAGGTTGTCTTTTAACATCTCGTTTAATCTTAGTATTATAGTATACTAAGATCTATTGGGTAAGAGTAATAACTAGAATATGTCATGTCCCAAAAGTTGACACAATCAGCCTCGTCTTAAGACACTGCCACTGCTGTCTGGACAATTTCAACATTTTCACTGATCTCGTTACATAAGCGATTAACGTCTCCTCTGCTTTTCTTGAATCTTCAAGGCAAAAAAGTGGAAATCCATATAACGTCCATCTCTTCTTTTTTTCTGTGGTCTTCATCTAGGTATCACAGGGAGTGACTATATCAACGCCAACTACATTGATGGCTACAGGAAGCAGAATGCCTACATCGCCACCCAGGGTCCATTACCGGAGACGTTTGGGGACTTCTGGAGGATGGTGTGGGAACAGAGGGCAGCCACGGTGGTCATGATGACCAGGCTGGAGGAAAAGTCACGGGTAAGTCCGCTCAACCAATTTTTACCTGGATGCTGGCCACTGTTTTTGACTGTTCTGTCTTTTTAAAGCTCCCCTGCAGTGACCTCACAAACTTTCAAATATTTTAAATAAAACCACAAGTTGAAATCACTGGTTCACAAAGATCAAGTACAAGACATGCTGCTGACTCTGGCACAGCTTTACGGTGATTTCCCAGTTTCAGACCCAAACGCCTTTGGTAGGTAATCACACTTCATTTTCTTGAGATGGATTGCGCTCAGAGAAGTGTAGAAATTTAAATGGGGTGGTAAAAGCAGCACGGGAGGGTTTTTAACTCAAAGACAGTCTACCTGTTCCTATCTGATGAGCTGGGTGTCCACTGGGAGTGTGTTGACTCTCGTTTCTCTCCTTATTTGCAGTGAAAATGACAAGCTGTTGCTTGTTCCCTAAAGTACTGAGAGCTGAGGAAGTTTTGCACTCAGAGTGCACAGTGCAGGAAGCAAAAATTATATTTTAAGCATCAGAGTGCCGCAGAGCTTTTACAGTACCTGTGACCATTTTCTCCCACAACCATCTGTTGATAGTGGAAGTGAATTGAGAGCATCGTGGCTTAGTCCCCGAAGGGAGGAATGAGATGTCATGGTGTCATCACACTAGTCCACTTTTGGTGTTTTCTTTATTTTATTTTCATCCATTTATGTCCATGGGAAGTGTCATTTTTGGACGTCTTTGGAAGGAGTTCATCCTGGTGTCCTTGAGCTGGAAAGAAACACTTTCTATAGTTACGAACAGTCCAACGTTTTTGAGTTGTGCCTCTGATGTAAACACTCAAAACACAGAACTATTCCTAGTAAGAATGCAACAGTGGCCCTTTATAACCCCCTATCAGATTTAAAACGATAAATGTTTTAGAAAAATTGGCAGCTGGAATAGCGAATCAATAGCAAGCACGTTAAGGAAGCCTCTTGGATATTTGACGGTTGCTTTCGAGGAGTGGATTTATCTAAATGTCAAAAAGCCAGCTGCGATGTTTCATCCTGTCAACTCAAACCTGTGTTAACATCAGGATCACTCACCCCAGGTGTCTCTACTCATTTTCCATCTTTCTATCCCTTTTCAATTGTTTACCTATCTTCCATCCTGTCATGCGCGTTCCACTCCTGTCAAACGTGATCAGGATTAGCGGGCGGTAGAAGTTGAGTGTCAGCCTGAGCAGGAAATGGGAAAGAAAGCTGGAGAGCAGCGCGTGTCTCTCTCACCAGCTGTCACATGTCATTTGATGTCCGCCAGGCTCGTAACACCCCCATATTGAATGAGTCTGTATTAAGTGAGCTGACAGGGGAGGGATGGGGGAAGCAGGTGCTGTGTTTTCAGATATAATGTAGAACTAATAAAAACTTTGAAATTGAGGTATCCATTCATGATTTGATTAAAAATGTTATCCTACTAAAGCCTTTAGAAGAAGTTATTTTATGTGAAGATCTGAAATGATAACACTTCATCCGGCTTTTTTTATTTTGACAGACACGGAATTAAGAATTGATTGCGACGTGATTATGTTTGCTAAATCTTTACTTACGTTCCCGTTTTAAATCGCAGGGAAAGACGCGTGCAGGATTTGTGTAAGGTTGGAGAAGTAAAGAGTGGAGTTGCTGCTGCGACAGTCTGGTCACATCTGTTCAGTCTGCATAGAGTTGTTTCTCAGATTTGAAATAGAGACAAGCTATCCTGGTGTTTCTGTCAACACCACCTTGAGTTTTAATCCCCAGGAGGGGCCTGCTTAATGACTGCTGCGTGAGTGAACGCTATTTTGCCAGAGCGAGCATGTTTTGAATTTGTCTGGAGTCCTCCATTTATGTGTGTGATGTTGTTAACACTTTGATCTGACGTAGATCAATTCTCTTTGCTCTCTCTTCCAGATTAAGTGTGACCAGTACTGGCCAAGTCGTGGCACAGAAACGTATGGTATGACCCAAGTGACCCTGTTGGACACCATAGAATTGGCCACTTTCTGTGTCCGCACTTTCTCCTTGCACAAGGTAGGATGATTTCTTTCCCTCTCTCTGTCTCTCCCACACACAGATATACAAACTCGCACATATGTACACCACCGCTGTCTTCTCTTCTCTTCTTTTTTTTACAGTAATACTGTAACAAACCAGCAAGGGCATGCAGATCATTCTAAAGTGGACAGTGCTTATGCGTGTCTAAGCAAATACAATGCAGTCATTCTAGTTACTATTTAGATGGGTAGCCATGATAAACAACATCCTTATTCAATGTCTGTCCAGTAAACAGGGGGCCGATTAATGGGATGCACCGTGTACAAAATACAGACACGAAATTTGCATATGTTACCGAAAAGGATTGCATAAACCGTGTGCTGTTTTTCCATTGGATGTAAAGGTGTTTGCATATATAACCCTTTGTGCTTTCAATCCACTCCTTTTACCTTGTTCAGCTCGCTCGCTCTCTCCTCGATAGATCATCTGTTTGTGTGTCTGCCAAATTGGAGCACTTAGGTAAAGTGAGCAGAAGATAAACTCAATATACATAATTGGCAGACTGCTCTCATGCTCCTATTCACACACACACACACACACACACTCACACTCACACTCACACACAGTTTAACAGTGAAACACACAGCCATACAGATACAGATACCTGCAGGCATGACTAACACACTTCATTTAAAGAAAGACGCTCACACATTGACGCAGGAAAGAAAAAAGAAGAAAGAAAGACACACACCTCATGGTCATGCAAACACACAAGTGTTGTAAAAAGACCTGTGAGAAGATATATAGCGTACAACCTGACATTGGAAGGATTAGACATATTCAAATATTTCCTCTTGACTAGATAGCACCACACTTAAGTCAGAGCTGACCTTTTTAGCGTGCAAGCGGGCGGACCAGTGGGGCAAACCAGTGACGGTAAAGATAGCAGCACTTCAGCAGCCACGGTGCTTTAAAGATTGCTGGTTGACATTCAGGGCCATTTACATTCTGCTCTCAGCCTCCATCAAACTTCAGGATAGGATTATTTTTCTATCTATTGTCTCCCTCCTCCTTATAAGTGCAGCAATTGCTGTGATTTCTCACTGAGCTGTTTGCACTTTCTATCTCTGAGAAAAAATGCTGTGTTGAATTTGTGTGAAGTATAAGGTAGCAGAAGCTGGCAGTAAACACACTCACACACACACACACACACACACACACACACACACACACACACACACACACACACACACACACACACACACACGCACAGTGCATCTACAAAGCAGCCACCGTGGTATCTATCCATATGTATCCTTGTCCTGCAGTGATGCAGAGTTGTGTCTACTGATAAATCCTTAACAAAACAATTATATTTAAATAAAACCAGCAGCCGAGCACCAGGCACATCCATGCATCTTGTCTGAACTGCAGAAACAGGGAATGTCCAAAAGAAAATAAAGGAAAATAAGATTTAGGGCAGTTTGCTTTTAATTACCACACTCATTTATTCATTTATTCAGCAAGGAAAAAATTCCCTCTGTCAGGGAAGCAGAAACACCGCATTGAAATGCAAACAGTAGCTCCATTAGAGGAAAGAGAGGAGAGGAGGAAAGAAAGATGCAAGAGAGATTTTTTCTCTCTCTCTCTCTCTCTCTCTCTCTCTCTCTCTCTTATCCTTCTCAGAAACCTTCCTCTGGAAGCTGGGATCTTGTATCTTTGATGCGTTGAGTTTGAGGCGGGACTTGACAGACGGCTGTGTAATGTGGGTGTTTGCTGCATGTATTGTGGATGTTCTGAGCAGCAGCAATGTGAGAGCAAGAAGATATAATACCTGTACTGTTCCATATAGAAATGATCGTATTCATTATGTTATGAGGACTCCATCTGATCACCTCCATATGTGTGAAAGTGTTTCCTAAAAGAAAATGATGCCCTCTTAAGCAACCGCCTTTAAAAGTAGCCGTACAAAATGTGTGGTTTTAAGACTTTTCAGAGAGGAAAGCAGTAGTGATTAATTCAAACAAGTTAAAATGGGAATTGTATCCATTGATATTTGCTGATATTTAGTCAGAAATGTTGTTAACTGCACAATTGTCATTGTAATCGAAACACTGCTTCGTACACACAAATGAATGCAAGGGAAGGTTCTGCAAACCAAGACATCTGCTTGTGTATACGTGAGAATTAGTTTTTCCATGTCGGAATTATTAAGGCTTAAAGAGATCTTTGTTTTGAGGCATATTGCTTGTACTGTACAGGCCTGAACTTTTGGGTCAGACTACAACAGTCAATGGTTTAAGCACGTTCTGTGTGGGCAGAAGAAAGGCATCCAGTAGATTAGGTGGATTGAAGGCAAAGTGGTTGCATCTATAAAGTTAATTACAGCACTCATTGTACAATAACCCTTAAAAATGCCTTGCACAGTGAACCAGGTCTATATCGGCCATGTTGCGAAAGCAACACGCACACTTCCTCTTGGTTTATTTTGTTATGACACAAATAAAAACCAGTCGGTCGGAGACTCCAAACAGAACTCCACCACCATATCCAACCCCACCTCTCTCTGTTCTTTCCAGAACGGCTCGAGTGAGAAGCGGGAGGTTCGTCAGTTCCAGTTCACGGCGTGGCCTGACCACGGAGTACCAGAGTACCCGACTCCCTTCCTTGCCTTCCTCCGCAGGGTGAAGACTTGCAACCCGCCTGACGCCGGACCCATCATCGCTCACTGCAGGTTGTTTTTGAACTTTTATGTAACTGTAATTTCCGTCTCCAAGTGGGACAGTTTAATGTGCCCCTGTGGTAAGCTTGATGCCACTAAAGTAAAAGTTACGCCTAACCCTACACTTTCTTTTGACGGTTCTTTAATTGTTGCCCCGCCCATGTTATGTGTTTGTGTGTGTGTATACTGTGTGTATGTCCATGAGCAAACAAAATGGCAGAGCTCCTGTGTGACTGCTATTATACATTACATAACACACATTATACACATGCTCTCTTTCTTACCAGATCCTCCATCTTCTCTTCTCTCCATTGGTCACATCATCTTTCTTTTTAAGGCGTCCCTTTTTTTTTCTCTCTGCTTTTATTCTCTCCACTTTTGTCTGTTTTTTTCCCTCTCTGTGAAAAGCCTTAAAGTAATCCCTTCCCATCTTTCTTGCTTCTCCCTTTTTGCTCCTTAGCCCTTCCTCCTTTTTACAAGCGATATTTCTCAAATGGCTTATTCAAATTGAAACCTTCCCTTTTGTCAAGATAAGAAGACTTCAGTGAGTCCAAAGCGCTACCCAATAGAACTGAAATCTGACCGCTTTCTTCGCTCAGTCTCCTTTCCTGTCCTCTTGTTGTTCTATCTGTCATTTTTAGTTGTTTCTGTATTCCCTCTCATGCTTTCACCATATACTCTCCCACTCAATATTTTTTTAAATGCAACACCACAACAAATCTACAAGCATTACTGGGACACATATAATCTTTTAACTCTTTCAATGTGTTTTACATTTCGGGCGTGAGAATAACTATAAATGACACACACACGGCACCCTGAGATGATAAGACCCTAAACATACGAGCCAGGGAGAAATCCATTTTTATGAAACAAACCTACAATTTCTCTTTCTTCTCGTACCTCTCCCTCCTCCTGTAGTGCGGGTGTCGGCCGGACAGGTTGCTTTATCGTCATCGACGCCATGCTTGAACGTATCAAGCACGAGAAGACGGTCGACATTTACGGCCACGTGACGCTGATGCGCTCGCAGCGGAACTACATGGTGCAGACGGAGGACCAGTACAGCTTCATTCACGACGCACTGCTGGAGGCGGTGGCCTGCGGCAACACTGAAGTGGCTGCCCGGAGCCTCTATTCTTACATCCAGAAGCTGGCGCAGGTGGAGAGCGGCGAGCATGTCACTGGCATGGAGCTGGAGTTCAAGGTACAGGAAATAGTCATTTCTTTAATAACATTGTTGCTATTTTTTAAGTACATTGCTATAACTAAAAATAACAGGGTTTTTAACACAGAATTGAAGTTTTCTTTTTCTTGTGTATGACAAAGTGTTTCAAAATAGTTTTGAACTATTGCTGGAGTCTGACATGTTTTCCACAGGTGGCCCTATTTTGAGTTTTGACAAATACAGGCACCAAATAAAATTGCAAATGACACTACCAAACAATGTGCAAATCAGATCAGAAGATAGCTGACATGTCAATCAGTGTTTGTATTATCTTTTCACTCTTTGGACTTAATCAAAGACATAAAGGCTACGTTTTCTGTCACCTTGTATTGAGCAACTGTGAGTCTTTAAAATGAGGCTCGCAGCCAGCTGCGTCTTCCCAGAAGTTATTTCGGGTGTAAAATCCAATGTCTTCTCCTTTCAAATTTTATGTTCTTCATCATTATTTGCAGTGTGCTTAATTGTTGCTTGCAATACTGTCTTTTGGATTCATGTTCATGCATTTCTAGGTATTTTGATACTTGAAAGAAATATATATAGTGGTTCTGTGTTTCTGGCAAGAAACTGAAAGGGGACAGTGGGGAAGACATACAATTGATGATTACTGTCGCTGATTGTGGAAACTGGGAGAATAACATTTTAAGTGAATCAGTTTACAGCAAATATGTATATCTCAGAAGAACTGAGTTAGGAGAGGCCGGTCGGATGTTCCTTCCAGCCTGTTGCTCACACAGACATAATGGGAACAGAATGAACACAGGGAGATTAAAGAGTTAATACTATGAGATAAAGACACTTCTCCTGAAGATGTAATACCTTTCATCCCCAGGTGTGTAGAATATAGATTAAGCAATCTTATTTACATGCAAGCTATTTGTCAGTGTATTGCTGTACACGCTGCCCAAGTAATAGGATCTCAGATGGACTAGAAAGCAAATCTCTTTTATTTTCTTGAGCCTCACTTCAATGACTTAATCACTTAGATACACACCATTTAAATTATTATATATAAGCCCTACACTGTTTGGTCCCAATGTTCATTTTTAGAGGATTTGGAATAATATGCTTAAGCAAAGAAATTGGGTTTAATCTAGCAGGCACAAGACAAAGCATTTTGGCTGGAACCAGCATGGATTTGAGTTTAGTTTTTTGAGAAAGAAAGAGTGTACGCTTCCTTCGAGGAATTCATGACAAAGCAGTAGGTGAGGAGAAACAGCCAGGCACAGTGTTTACATAGATCTCCATTAAAGATCTTAACAATCATCAACTTAGAAACTCACCTCAGCTTCGGTGCTCCAGTCAGTATCTGCTGACCTTGAATTGCACACACGCTCACTCTCAAATCATCCATCATCTTCCCAACGCTATTCACCAACACGGCCCCCCCGGCCTAGAAACAATAATAGTGCTGTTTTTTTTTCTACCTTTTTTTTTTAAACTCACTGGCGCACAACGGTGATGAAATCTCCATTGCCATCTGTAACAAGGATAATGCTGAGCTGGCGTCAGTAGTCAACCGGGGATTAATAACGTCCACGCTACAGTCAGGATGGAGAAGAGAGGTGTGCGTGAAGAAGGGTGGGGGAGCTATGTAATTAATACTTGATGATGACAAATGGAGGTGGATGGCAGGGCAAGTGAAGGGAGGAACGTTTAGCTAATGAACAAAGGGACGACTGTATGCTAACTTGGCACTAAGGAAGTGATTCGACAAAATGCTGCACTACAGGGACGGCTGAAAGAGCATCGTCATTCTCAGGTTGGAAACGGCGTCGCACGACTGGTGACACCCACAGGAGTTCGGCAGGGAGAATGAACCAAGGAGAGGGACTTGTTTTGGAGTTGTCATATTATCATAGTTGTGCATATGTGCACGAAAATAATGCGATTTTTTTTTCCAGGGGAGAATTTATGCACGTAAGACGTTTGTGCACATAACCCGAGCGAGAGAAGTATTTAGCAACATACAGTACACGAAGGAATGATTTAACAAAATTCAAAAGCAGAGTTTTAAATGCAAACAAGAAGACAAAGACGCTCTTCGGTTATAAATCATAATGATGGTGAAAGTTTAGAAGAACTTCTCAAGGCGCTCTGAGGCATCGTAGGTACATCATGAGCATTATTAAACCTTTATTGTTCTATCGTTGTGGCAGGTTTAAGATGATCACACTTTTGTAATCCCTATGTTGTGTCATATAACGCTTAATATGATTACCCTTTTTGCATTGCTTACTGTCCAAGTGGAAAGATATACTGTAACATAAACGGGAGAGGAACTGGCAATAGTGACCAGAGGTACCCAACAGTAGGTGCTTCTCTGCCCTGTTGGATGACAAGTTGCCAGGTTTGGCTCGGTTCCCTGCACCTTCTGCGGTGTTTGGTGGTGCAGTCGAGAGCCTCTTTAGCGCTGCCAGAACACCTCAAGCCTTTCCAGGTGCCTTTGTGAAACACAGATCAAAGGGGGGACAGTAGCGAGGGATGAAAGGAAGCGAGGAGAAAAAAGGGTCTGGACGGACTCCAAGTGGCCACAGACACAGAGATACTGGTGCTATAGGGGAATTAGAGGGAAAGAGGGGACAACGTTCTAATCGGAAAACTAGAGAAATGGTAAGTTAGGCCATGTTCACACTGAGATTCACGGAGAAACACTTTCACGTTTGACAACCATTGAGAGACAAGAAGTCCAGGAAATGAATCTGCATTCCCGCCTACTTGTTAGTAGGGTCAGTTTAACTCGTCTCTCTCTCCTCCCTCTTGGGATGCTACTGGTGCCTTCAGTGCGCCATGCTTTTCTCTGTCTGAAAGGGGTCCTAAACGTTCTGATTGCAGTCAACACTAACCAGCCACACACACACACACACACATGCTTTGTTGAGACATTGAAGCCAAGAGGAGGCGATCTTACACTTGCTGACCCACAAACTCCCGCTGAGATCCCTATGATGATGGAGCAGTACAGCTTTTCATTTTCATCATTATACAGTGTGTGTGTGTGTTTGTTTTTCTGAACATCCCTTTTTGAGTCTACGTTTTATGCACACATACCACACTGCCGTTATCAAAGGCACTGGTGACCCACTTTTCGACAAGTTTTTAGTTTCATACAGGCTTGATCCAGAGGCTTGTTAGTCTGGGTGTGTGGCATATTTTCCATCATTGCATCTGACCCTGCAAGACCCCACAAGTTGCAAAACGTTTCTGAATTGCTCAAATATATTCTCGATAATCAATTTTCCTTTTGAAGCTGCGTTATCATCGGCAAAGCAGATTAGATTGTGTTTGCTTTATTACTTTCTGTCATTAATATACTCCTCTCTTTATCAGTCTTGCACCTGTCCTCCCCCCTCATCTCTCGAGCTCTCCTCCTTTTATCGTCCTCTCCTACTCTTCTCACCTCTCTCTTCTCTTTGCATGTGTCTTATATGCTCTTTGTAACTTCATTGGCTTTTGCCAATGCATTCCCTCACTACTGTACTATCTTTTCATCTTCTACCTCCTCCATACCTTTCTTTTCATCTTCTTCCTCCTCCATACCTTTCTTTTCATCTTCTTCCTCCTGCAATACCTTTCATGCCTCACTTTCTGTGTAACAATTTTTTTTTTCCTGTATTTTTTACTTTACTTTAATTCTATGAATACCTTCCTCCATTCTTTCCCTCTCCAGCGTTTGGCCAACTCCAAAGCCCACACGTCGCGCTTCATCAGTGCAAACCTTCCCTGCAACAAGTTCAAGAATCGGCTGGTCAACATCATGCCCTATGAGACCACGCGCGTCTGCCTGCAGCCAATCAGAGGCCTGGAAGGATCTGACTACATCAATTCCAGCTTCATTGATGGATACAGGTAGGAAGAGGAGTGAGATGGCGGGAAACATGCGAGCAGGAGGCTTGTGTGAGGGGATGCCATTACTGGGTTTTTTCGATTGACAGGAAACATGTTTAATAATTCAAGACATACATTTAAAATTGTCCTCTCTGAGAGGTTGAACTTAAAGATACATTTGTGAGGAGATGGTACAGCAGATGGGGGGAATGGGGATATGATTCAGACGTAAAAGTACAATACCTAATTGAAACTGCAAATGTATCAGCATTGCTTTTGTTGTATTATCACGTATTACTCTAAAAGCTATCACTCAAGAATGTATTAAATATCTATGTATTAATATCAGAACATGCATTGGTAGTGTTAATAATGGTACTTAAGACCCTGTCACACATATCCGTATGACAGAAACGTGTGCCGGCGCATACGAAAATTTGTCAGAGTCCAAATACGTCCAACTTTTCATCGGATCGGGAAAGTGAACATATACAGATACGCATGTCTAATCTATTGATAGCGTATCACTTCCAAGTACAAAATATATCAGTCGAATGCCCAACGAATGCATAAGCTATACACAAATATGGCGTATACGAAATATCGGCAACACGCTGGTTTACGTTGATATAAGGTAAGGTATAAGTAGTATTCGTTAAGAGCTCACTGTGTTACGCTGGGTGTGTTGTTGAACGCTGATGTTTTGAGCATGTTCAAAATTACCGGACGTACCCGACGTGTGCTTCATAAGATGTGCAGACGTTACGTTACGTTAGACATACGTGAATACGGAATACGTACGTGAATACTTACCTACGTGAATATAGTACGTGAATACCTACGTGACTACGTTAGAGGAACGTTAGATATAGGCTATGTCTGCTGACGGTGAATTCTACAGCAAATTTATTGATAACGAGTGGAAACCCTATTCCTACCCTATGTTAAGATTATGCCTGGCGACGGAGTAACTTATTAAACGTGTTTCTACAGTACAGCTAGCATTCAGCATGTTAGCCGTTCTCCAGCATCAGCATGACGTGAACCAGATGGCATTTTTCCAGCTGCGTTGGCCAGACGCTCTGATACGTTTTAAATAAGTAAGTGATACGCTATCAATGTTTGATATACGTATAATAATTTGTTATGTATACGTTATGTATGCGTAAGCTACAACACCGCTGTGGAAAAGTTGGACTTATTTGGACTCTGACACATTTTGAGCTAATTTTCATATACGCCGGCATGTTTCTGCCATACGGAACTGTGTATGTCTGGCGTGTTCGGCGTAACGTCTGCATCCTTCAAACGATGACAACTTACCCTTAATTTATATCAACCTATTGCCGATATTTCGTATGCACCGACATACGTTTCTGTCATACGGATATGTGTGACAGGGCCTTTAGTAATTATACAAGCCTAACTTAAATGTTTTTTTTTAATATGGTTTTGCTGTATACAGGCAACAGAAGGCCTACATCGCCACGCAGGGCCCTCTGGCAGAGACTACAGAAGACTTCTGGAGAATGCTCTGGGAGAACAACTCTACTATTGTAGTCATGTTGACCAAACTGAGAGAGATGGGACGGGTAGGACATGAGGACATGGACAAAAACATTTGATTTATTTTATTTCTTAAATTGTATTACTGAAGGTTTCAAGGAGTCGAAAGAAAACCATAAAATATCAATTAACAAAGGGTTTTTTTTCTACGCTTCCGCTCAAACAGGAAAAGTGTCACCAGTACTGGCCGGCAGAGCGCTCAGCCAGGTACCAGTACTTTGTGGTTGATCCCATGGCGGAGTACAACATGCCCCAGTACATCCTCCGAGAGTTCAAGGTCACAGACGCCAGGGTAAGACATCCCTGGGGAGTGATGGATGTTGTTCGGGTGTGGATTGAGTTGGTTGCGAGGTGGGAACAAGCAACAAATTGTGATACAACAAAATCATAGACAAGTTTGTAACAAACATAGTAATCACAGCATTTTGTTACATGCAGGTTACACATGAAAACAATGTGTAGCTTTAAGCAGTAACATACGTGACACCATGATTTTAAGTAAAAATATATTTGTATTGAGTTCTCTGCAAACTTAAATATTAAGCTTTCAATATCAGTCCCTCAGATTCAAAGACCATGGGGCTTTTTATAGACTCCATTTTAGACATTCATCACAGGACCAGTGTGTTATTCATGAATAATCAAATAATATACAGAGGCAAACCTTTTCAGTTGGCTCAAAAGATCAGAATGCAATGCAGTACCAAATGATGCTGTAATTTCCCGCAATTGCACTGGCAACCCACCCTTCACTTGAGTGTGGGAAATGTAGGAGACTAAGCAGGTTAAGGGAAAGTAGGTCACAGAAACACAGAAACATCACAAGTAGATTTCTTTTTCTTCTCAAAAGTCCCTAAAATGGCTCTGATATTATAATTTTCCTCTGTAGTTGTATGAGTTTCCACATAAAGCAAGATATCATGATGACTTAATGTTGAAAGGAACTTCATCTGCATATTAATGCGAGTTCACAACAAATGTGACTTTTCTTGCCCTAAACTGTTTTTAACCTACTCCACGCTACTGCAGTTATCTTTTTACCTCCGGATTTCTTTTTTTGGGTCCAATTAGGTCAGACAGTTTGAAACAGCAGCAGAACTGTAATGCAGAAATAAAAACTGCTTCCTCTCTTTACCAAACAGGCTGACATATGCAATGATTTCCAGGCGTTGTGGCAGCTAGTTAGCAGTCATCCTGATATTAATAAAGTTAAATGTTACATATATGTATATCTTGTCATATCCCTACACACACACACACACACACACACACACATACATGTACATATACACACATATTCTTTTACACAAACTCACGATCCACAGTGCGACATAAATTCATGTTTAAGCTGGTATCAACCCTCACACAAACGCTCTAACACAGGACACTGTCTTCTTTATACATAACCCTGTGCAGTGTGCAAAATGTCTCTCTTAACAGGCACACACACACACACACACACACACACACACACTCACACACACACACACACACACACAAACAACTGTGTACACAGGCTTACATTCTGCCACATACCTATCTCCATGCTGATTTGCTATTCTCAGCACAAATGTACACACCCATGCATAATACGTACACGCACTCACACCGTTGTATTTTTTTATGTATGTTATTACATATACATTCATTCAATACACAAGTTTTTACAGCATGTATGTTTTAGCACTCTAACACATGCACACATTTTGTCTAATGCACTGTCCTGTGTATTTAAGAGGGTTTTTAAAGGAGGATAAATCATCAAAGCAGCCAACAGACTTATCATCAGCTTATCATCACAGTTAAGGAAACAAAGCAGAGAAGATGATAGAAGAGATACGGTATAATGGAGGGTTGGGTCTGTGTAAATTGTAAAGAAGCACTGAATGTGTGAAGCTGTGTGTTGTAGGTTTTCATTATGTGTGCAAGTGTGTGTGTGTGTGTGTGTGTGTGTGTGTGTGTGTGTGTGTGTGTGTGTGAACTGGATCCAACCTCACATATCATAGATTACATCGATGTGCATGCTTGTGGGTTTGTATATGTATAAGAGTGTGTGTGTGTGTGTGTGTGTGTGTTTTGGGTGCATGTCGCATGCCTCTGCGCAGTAATAGCATAGACTCCACGCTTCAACACTCACATCTAGCGAGCCAGTCACGTATTTAATCACACAATTTGACACGCCGCGTGGGCCCTCAGGTTGTGTGTTAAATTTTCCTCTCTTCTTTTCCTCTCCTCTCTTTCTTCGGCGTGCTTGCTTTATTGTGTTGTTGTCATTGCCCCTCTTTCACTTCTAATCCCCCTGCTGAGGCAAAATGGTTTTGAGATGAAAAACAAAGGCATCGAAAGAAAGAAAACATGCAATGCGTCATAAAACAGGGAAAACACGAGATGTTGTACAAAGAGAGTCGGCACATGGAGCTTAACTTATTAGAATCCAAATCACTGTATTTGTCAACTGCAATAAATGTACAAGAAGAACATCTGAGCTGCAACGGTGCAGAAACATATCAACAGCTGAAATAGCAACACGGTGCAACAGGACTTTGCATTCAGAGCACAAAGATTCAATAGACAAATTATGTAAATCCTTTGACATATATATATATATATATATATATATATATATATATATATATATATATATATATATATATATATATATATATATATATATATATATATATATATATATATATATATATTCAGCATTCAGTCGCCATCTGCACTTAACATGCTAACATTAGAGGGGGTTGGTTAGCTCAGGGCAAACATCAGAATGAATGAATAAGAACGTAGCGCAGGCACCATGACAACATGCATGATGCATATAGAGCCTACGGTATTTATTTATTCAAACACTTATTATTAACTCAATATGATACATGTCATTTTTGACACCGAGCAACACATGAAGAAAAACTCTTTAGAAAAGCTATTGTTATTTGTAAAAGTTAATTTAAAACTACTACTACTTTTTTTCTATTTAGTGTTCTCTGCATATGCTGTTCTGACATGATGCTATTTGTATCCCCACTCATCCATTGTGCTAGCTAGACTGGGTGATGCCTTGAAACCAGAGAAGATGAACTGTTAGCTATTTTTACCCAGCAGCCAGTGTGGGCAGTCGGTAATCCTCTGTTGCATAAATCGTTCTTCAGAATAGAATTGCACCTCCACTCGCATGATTGTTACCTAACAAAACATCTACTTATGCAGCCAAACGTAACTGTTATAACACACATTTTTTAATCAGAGGCCTGTAATACCACTATAACTAAATAAAGTTATTTCCTGCATGTTTTTATGGCCTGTCTAGCATCAGTGTGGACAGATGCTTGCAGTTAGACTCTTACACACTGCTTAGCTTCCGGGTATTATGAGCTTGTAGCGAATTAGTTACACATTGATTGTTACTTTTCTGTCTATTTACCAATTGACTGGCTCTGTGCATAAATGTAATTTGTTTATCATTATCACGGCTAATCAAACAAGTGAGGAAAATTTGCTATAGGGGCAACATAATTCTGTTTTCCCAACAAAGTTTTTACCCGTTTTACGCAGTTTGCATTACATTGATTCTTTAACACAATTTAGACACAATCGCTCTAAAGCTGACTGTAGAGTGTACTGTTCTACACCTCTAATAGCAGCATAGCAAAAAGGACAAATGCATCCCGGTTTCGTCGCCAGATTCATTGATTCATTCATTGATATTGATTGAATGTTGCCTTTGCAGCGTGAACACATGGGAAGAGAACCTGTGAGAATGACACATCCTGTCTAAACCGAAAGCTGTGAAACAGAGAAGTGAGAAACAGCCGGAGAAAGGAACACCTGCTTGTATTAATTGCCGGTGGCATCAAGCAGACAGCCCGTCTCAAAATGCTAAATTGCTTCTCTCTGCTAACTTTCGTGAGAAATGTATCCTCTCCGAAAACAACTTGAAAATAACTTTCTTTACAAGGACACAAGTATTGACTGTGCTTTCTCAGACTCAATGATCAGCTCTCTCAAAACAAAGCAGATCAATTCCCTTGTCTTATTGTGAAGCCACCTGATTGTAAAAAATGTATTTAAATGTTTTTGTTTGCATTGGAAGAAAATGCAAGTGCGCCACTAACACAAGATTATAAGAATCAATATAACATTAAATTGTTAAGATTGGCATTTTGTCCTAGCGAGCTTGTCGGCTTGTCAGGGTTTTTATTTTCAATTTTCAACGTCCAATCCCACCTCCTGCTCCGTTAGTCCTCGGTTCTTGCTTCTTACCTCCATCAATCAGTTCGCTGTATCGATCGCATCGCAGGATTATCCTATTCAACATGATGTCTGGGAGAAGACGCTTGTCATGGCAGATACTCTATTGATTAGCTTTAACTGGGACCTACTCGTGCCACACACACACACACACACACACACACATACATACATACATACATACATACATACACACACACACACACACACACACACACACACACACACACACACACACAACACGAAGGGAGAAAATAGAGACAATTGTGTTGGAGGTAGAGGAGCAGGGTGGAAAAGGAGAGGACGCATTGTCCCTTCGTGGTGGGATGTGTGTATCATCGTACATTCATTCATCTGTGTTGTGTGATAAATATCCTCAAATACTTTTAAAGGGACAATTAGTAAGAGGCTACTGCCTAATAGATTAGATAGAAGTAATTAATCTGCATTATGCTCATAAAATAATCAAAAGTGTGTAGAGTGAAAAAGGATCTTTGTTCATGCTTTTTTTTTTTTTACAAGCAGCTGTTGCCTTTGCTTTATTTCCTCTTCCCGCTCTTTACACAATCTACTATGTCTGTATTCTATTCCTCACGTACTTGTCTCTGTATTTGCAGGATGGTCAGTCCAGGACAGTAAGGCAGTTCCAGTTTACTGATTGGCCGGAGCAAGGCGTGCCCAAATCCGGGGAGGGATTTATTGATTTCATTGGCCAGGTGCATAAAACCAAGGAGCAGTTTGGCCAGGATGGACCAATCTCAGTCCACTGCAGGTAACGAGTCTCACCGTCATTTTTGCACCATATTTCTCTACTGCACAGCATTGAAGATCCAAGATCCAAAATGAAAAACAAATCCTATATTAGCTTTTCTTGAAAACAGGGGCGTGACATGCCATATTTCCAGGCACTGCAGCTTGTTCGCTTCAAAGTGAACTCCAAATAAACACTCTCCTTCTTGAAGGAGATATAAGGCTTTAAGTAACCAGACGAGATTAAATCAATTCTTAGGCTGGTTATTGTTTTTGCAGCGCAGCACCTCCTGCGGTGCAGCTCTAACAGCATCATCAGATACGATCCCTCCTCACCTTTTTGCCACCGCAGTACACTACCTCTGCACCTCCACGGGCCCTTCTCCATAATTGATAAGGCTGAGATGCGGTTTGGCATTTGTGAAAAGGAGGCACATGAAATGATACAGCCATTCTGTTTGGTTTTTTATGATCGCTCCGTGATGCATTTTTATCCCCTTGGCTGTAGCTTCCAAGGTAACCTTCATCATTAACTTCACATGCCGGACTCAGGTAGAAACCCATATCTGTCGGTGGTTAGCTTCTCTTATTCATCGTCAGACCTTGAGTGGGATCCATCGGAATGAGTGGTTACCTATTCATTGACAATAGGCACATTTTATTGTATGCTCTCCAAGAATACTAAAGGGAAAAAATAATTATCTATAAATTCCTTGAACAAAGGCACTAACTTGTATGTGATCCATTATATATGGCTTTGTCATGGTTTGGCATTCAGAAGAAGCTTTTTTTTAATTTGATAGCGTTAACAAAGGTGTGAACATACTGAATAATTTCCTCGCTGTCTCATAACCATGGTTTACTTTTGTGCCTGATCAGGTGTCACTTTTATCCATGTTTCTTTGGCAAAGGCGCCATGACATCATCATACATAACATCATCATACATAACATCAACCTCCCCCCCCCCCTACTGTATTAAAAAGCAATGATGTCACCAGCCATGAAATTGCCCCCTGGGAGTTGTAAGATGTGACAGGGAAGCTCCAATAAGTCTGAGTTATTCCTCCCTTCTATGAGTCCTAAGCGTTATCGGAGAGGGAGAGCGCTCGTCTCCAAGCGAAAGGATCTGTTATTGCAGGAGGCATTCAACTGGACTGCATGAGTCACATGACTGTGTTACTGCATCCTTTACACATCTCAGTGAAATCTGTTTGTTTAGTTTTTTCTTTTGTCACGCTGTAAAAAGATTAACACAAAATGTCTGCAGCCTGCAGTGTAGTAAATCATTAGAATATTGAGCTGTTAATCAGGTACTTAAGTCACCTGCAGTCCTTTTTAAATACTTTGTAGTATATTTGTAGTCATTCTTTTTCAAGAGTAGGTGTCACTTTGTGTAAAGGCGGATATCTCATTTTGGAAAGAACTTTCTCTTGAGTCGTGATGTAAAGAAATGAATTAAGCCTTGGTTGCTTTCTTTGTCTGTCACTGCCATAGCCACCTCCTGCTCCTCCCTATCATCCTCCTCCTCTTCCTCCCTCCCCTCCCTCCTCCAGGCTTTTCATCTCCGGGCGGAGAGCTTATGTCTTCCTTTTCTCTTACTCTTTCGTCTTCTGTCACCGGCCTTCCCTCTCTGTCATCCGTCTGTCTATTTTTTAATCCTCTCTCTCCCTCTCTTCTCCTCTCCATCCATCCATCCATTCTTCCGGCCCTCCATTCTTCTGCTCCCACCCTCTTTTCTTCTACCTCCTCATCTCCCCTCCTCAGCCACTATCTAATAGACCCACATGCTTTTTGTCATTAATTGCCTGATTACTTCCTGTGAATGGGGACACCAAATCCTCTCAGTCTGCAGCGGCTCGGCGAGCCTTCAGATTTGGAGAGTCGATCTTCCTGGAGAGACAGAGAGAGAGAGAGGAGCTCTGAGTGAGTTTAAGAGTCCATGTGACAAGCTGTGACCGACTCCCAGGAAGAGGCTTTGGGTGGGATGAGAGTTCCTGTGGCTGGGGGTTGGTAGTGGGTGGGTGTATAAGCGTTTGGGGTGGTCGTATGTTCTGTATGATTAGGCTCAATAACTACCGTGTTCGGTATTATTGAATTAATTGTCAAATAATGCAAGTCACATTTTGTCCTACGCTAGCGTTGTCCCCCAACAGACACACACTTGTAGGCACACACACAAACCTAAAGTGTCTGCAAGTAACTCACTTTCATTCTTCGCTCAACAAAATAGCATTGGAGGCTGGAAGGAGCCCAAATAAATCTGTTGTCATATCAATTATTGTTCCATTGGTGAAGAAGTGGAAGTCATTTCACAGCAAAGCAGCTTAGAGAGGCAGCTCTCAAGTATTTCAGGATCTGAGTTAAGACTCAGTATTTCTGGAGAGCAGCAGCAGGCTAAGTTTCACGACACATGGGAGGGACTTAATGAGACAAAATGTTTTGCTTGGTTGTTTGTGTGCCTGATTTGGAGCGCGTCTGTGTGTCCTTGAGGGCTCGTTCAGTGTTAGACGAGAATGTGAGCGCACACAGGTTCACACGTGCAGATTGCGTCCTTGCCTTCGCCACTGTTGCGTTGCCCTCTAACGCAGGATTGCCAGCTAGCAAAGTTTTTCGAACGGTTGACTCTGTCAGGAAGTCGGAGCGTGCAAACGTTCAAATTTGTCCACTGCAGGTTCACAACAAAATCCTGTTGAATATATAGCATGAACTTTAAAGGAAATTTATAATTAATATGATTTAATAACTGTTATTTTGTCATAAAGTAACAAAAAATTACATACAGGGTATGGGAAGGGAGAAGAAGAAGACACAACAGAAAGAAACACATTTCCTTATCACAAATACACAATTCAGTCAAGACATACGGTATGTACAACATGCTTATTTATTCACTTTGTTGTTTGTGTTTCTAGTGCTGGCGTGGGCAGGACCGGAGTCTTCATCACCCTCAGCATCGTCCTGGAGCGAATGCGCTATGAAGGCGTGGTTGATATCTTCCAGACAGTGAAGATGCTCCGGACACAGAGGCCAGCCATGGTCCAGACAGAGGTAGGAGGAAGTTGATCATTATCATAACAAACTTTTTAAACTACTGGTGCGATTTTTTTTTTCTTCTAACGCATTTCTTCTTGTATGCGTGTGTTCTCTCTCCACAGGATGAGTACCAATTCTGCTATCACGCAGCTCTGGAGTACTTAGGAAGCTTTGATCACTATGCAACGTAAGAAGCCATCTCTTCTCCCCGCCCCAGAATCCTGTCGGCCCCCCCCCCTCCCCCCTCAACAGTCTCCTGAGCCATAGAAACTTTGAAATTTGAAACGACGACAGCAGACGACGATACCACCATCACTAATTCAGGCAGGATCCTATTGTAGATTTTTAGAAGACGACGCCCAACAAACCAGTTGAGAATAATTCCAATTCGACCAAGAGGACCCTTCGTGAGGAAGTGAGGAAATTTGCCCATCACCGATTAAAAAAGAAAAAGGAAAACCCTCATCAGGAGAAGAAGTAGGCGCTGTGGCTCGAGCTGTGGGGCGGGAATCGATCAAAGTGTCAGACTGCTTACCTTACCTCAAGTGTTTCAATGTGGAGGATATTGTAAACATTCGTGGACATTTCTCTTCTCAAAAATATCGTCGCGATACAACGGTACCAAGCAGTTAATGAAGGAGAAGGCAACAGCAAAAATCAACGAGAGGCAGATGGATGTAGCCAAGATGGGGTGACTTTCTTGTTTTTAGTTTGTTTTTTTTAGATATGCCTGGGTGTAAAAATGGGTTCAAGTATTTCTATCAACACATTTTGTGAGTGATAGCCAAATATGATCAAATTGCGGTTGCCTGTGTGAACACATACGGTTTTCCCCAAACTGACCAGACAAAAAAATCAAAACAGTGGAAACGTAACTAGCACGAGAACACTTACCATCTAACGTCAAATAAACCTTGAGTTTTTTTTTATACACTGTCTCACTAATGATATGCATAATTTGTGTGGAGAAAAACACTCAAACTATTAAAGTATACATCACATAACTGCCTGTTCTCAAGCGCTAAGAGCTCAGAGAAGGCACCGAGAAGGTGGTTGTGAGGAAGAAAGCAGCAACACGCATCTTAAAATCACTTTCATGAATTGTGAACTTGTGTAAAATCGGTATCCCCCAGCCAGGTAACCACAGTGTATTTGAGAAGAGCCCCCCAGGAGGCTCATGTCACCAGAGAAATCGGGGGAAACCTTGGCTGTCGCTAGAAGCTGCGTCTGGGTCGTCTCGCAGATAGTCAAGGTTGGAGGAATTTCAACTGTGTCACATGTGTTCTTTTCTTTTTTTTACAATCACTCCACTCTTTGGAACCATTGCATCATGGGGCTTTGGTGTTAACATCCACCATTTTTGAACAAGAGATAAATCTGGTGGGCAAGAATCTTTGGAACAAACAGAAACGAACCAAAACAAGGATCGCTGCAGAGTCGTGGGCTTTCTTTGTGTACAGTGACCAACGCTCATCATCATTGTTTCAAACCTTTTTGTCTTATGGAGGAATTATCTTTTTTTTCTTTTTAATTTCTGTCAAAAACCAAACATGCTGCTTATCTCGTGTATGCTGTAAGTGTGACTCTTGAGGGAGAGGAAACTGACAAACTGAAGATAGCAGCTCTGCTAACCGCTAGCGCAGAGACTGGCGTGACTGAAAGCGCATCCACATGATGACTTCGTACACCGGTCTTTTCCACCTCTCCTTTTATTCCCCCCACCCCCCTCCCTGCCTCCTCTATAATCATCTATTTCCTTGTATAAGACACTAAATTGTGGCAGAGGCCTGTTGCAATTACAAAGCTGTACGTCATGTGGTTGAAAAAATTGGCCTTTAGTTCCACTGTATGTGTGTTTGGTAACAGGTCCATTTTATAGATGATGTCTCTGTGGATGACACAGCCAGAGCAGGCAGCCATGTTGGATCTCGATGCCATGATGTGATAATGAAATTCTTCGGTACAAGTTACTTGAACATCCTTAAAGAAAAAAAAGAAAAGAAACTTGAATTAAATACCCCAAAAACAAATGCAGGTTGGATTTGACGCACTAATGTATATGTGTCTGATTTTAAAAAAACAAAAAAAATCAAGCTTTTGAAATCACCAGGTTTTCATTTTGAGATCAGTGCTTTGGTACAGATGAGTGCACGGATTCTGTGGAGGTTTCCGATGAGTGTGCACAAAATCCAGAGCGATGGACTGAACTGTGTGTAATCTTTTCTTATTTCCAAAAAAGCCTTATTGTTATTGTAACATTATGAATACATTATTGTTGTATTATGACGACTTATTTTACATTACATAGTTGACTTTTATCTTTTCTTTTTGGTTCAGTTTTTTAACGATGTATCACATTTTTTTTAATTAGCAGGAAAAGAGAAATGCTTATTTGTTCATATTACGTTAAAAGACATTCTATTTTTTCACTGTAGAAATGTTAAGTATAACATGTCTGTGTGTACGTGTGCATATATATATATATATATATATATATATACAGTGTGTGTATATATATATATATATATATATACAGTATATATATATATATATATATATATATATATACATATATATATATATATATACTGTATATATATATATATATACATATATATATATATATCTATATATATATCTATATATATATATATATATATATACAGTGTATATATATATATACAGTATATATATATATATATATATATAGTATATACATATATATATATATCTATATATATATATAGATATATATATACATACTGCACACTCACATATGCATATATATATTTAAATGCAGACTATAAAGATATATCCAAACACTTAGTATTAATTCCATATTTCTCCTCATAATTTTCTTTTTAATACCACGTCAGTGCTCAAAATATGACTTTTTATTGAGTTCTTTCTTTCTGTTTGTGTGTTTGTTTTTTGTAATCTTAGAAACCTTGTGCGTTTCTTGAGCAAAAGCGGAGGTGATGTCATTTCTTTGTCTGAATCCTCTGCCTCCACTCACCAATGTGTAACTTCTACCCCGGGGTAGATCCTGTGCCGATGAGGATACGCCATTTTTAAACCTTGATGAGATTCTTTATTACCATTAACTTGTAGGCATTAGTATTTCTTTGAGCAACTGTTGAATGATGAACTGGTCTACAAAATATATAATCCATCAAAAATGTCATATTTCACATTATTTCAGCCCAACTGGACGTACTGTACCTTTATGATCATGTACAGACTATGACCCTCACAGTTTTTAAGAAAATCCTCTTAAGTTCTTTCTCTTTTTTGTTTTACTTTTATTATTTTCTGCCATAATGTGGTCATTCATTTTGTTAGATATCCACTATGATCTAGAATATACCTGTAAATAAACAAATATATAGATTATATGTATTTGTATCATTTGACCCTCAAAATCTCATACTTTGAGTGGAAACAGAATCACAAAGATCGAGGTTCTGCTCATATACGACTTCCTGGTGTTTGTAAAGCCTGTTTTCTCTCCTTCTGAAATGTTCTTTCTCCAGCCCTGCTCCCTGGTCTTTAATTACCACTCGTTTTATTTCTGCCTTTAATTTCCCATTCTAGCAGTTAAACCGGGAAACAAGCCAGCTCCTGTTCTCACACCTGTAGCCTCAACGAGGGCACGCAAACAGCATCAGTGACCCGCTGGTATCATTTAGCTGAGGATGGGGAAGTAAGTCCATTTGAATTGTTAATCAACCATCAATTCAAGGTCCTGTTACATTCTTATTCTCAATGTGGACATTAATTTGTTCCTGCCCTGGCATTAGCGAGGGTCCACTAGAGATAAGATGGACTTTTCTCTTCCACACTATGGAACTACAGCAACTAGAAAGGTTTAAAAAAAAAGTATTCTGTTTAAATAGTTAGACCGGTAAAGTCTCAAAGTTCAACAAAAAGCGATTACGGAGATAAAAAGAGAAACAATGGCACCCAAAGGTGTCCTTTATTCCCTTAAAATCTTCCCACAAATCCTCAGAAAGTTCCCAGCTGTCCAACTGCCTAAAATGCCAAGGTGTTATCCATAAATATATCATTGGCTGATGAACAAATGCAGCTAAGGCCATACATAGTTCAGTTGCAACATGACATGTTGATTTATTTTCTCCCTAGAGCATTTTTCAGCATTGTATAGAACCATACTGTGTGTTTTTGTTCAGCCACGTTTCGTTGTGGGATGCAGAAAGAAATTTAGGACTCAATGAAACAGAGCAGTGCAATGCAACCAAGGAAAGACCAAGACAACCAAAAACTTGCTGCAAATTCTCATTTCCAGCACGTCATTTCTGAACAGTGGGACCCTTGAGATGTTTCATAATGAACTAAAACCCTGAACTGAAGTCTTTTGGAACTCGAAAAGACTGGTAAAAATGGCCCAAATGCCAAAAGTGAAACCGAGGAACGGAAGTCTTTGGAAGCTTGTGCAATGTGTTACTCTTTTGACTTCATGTAAAGATACTAGACTTTTGAAAACCGACGCCAAATTTACTGGAATATGTCGCAGAATATTCGGGGGAGGGGGGAGGGGACTAACAAAAAAAAAACAACACTAACAAAAAATGGCATCAAAAAGAATAGAACATATACAGTACATACCGACAAAATGAAAAAGAACCCAAACTCAGCAAAATAGTTTTTCCTTTGTATGAGGGCCAAGTGCTGTCACTTTCAAACTGTTACTTCTAACTGAAACAATAACTGGTTTAAAGCCACTGTGTATGTAGATATGTTGACTTTGTATTAAAGAGATGTTGTCTGAAAACCATTTTGCTTGTGATTTGTGACTGATTAAGTGTTGGTTATCTACCTGCAACCCGATCTGTGTGCAATGTACAAATAGTTATTTACCTACGATACTTGAATTGCGACAGTATTTACTTTTGTAATTCAATCCTTACACTGGAAACTGCATTGAAAGGAATCTGCTACAAGAGCGCGCAGGACAAGTGATGTAGCAAGCAGATGGTGCACTTCTGTTGATAGATGGCTTGATTAGCTTCCTCCTATGTGTGTCCACCAGCCTCTTCACAAGCATATCCTGATGGGTCCTTAAGCCTCTCTAAGCTTGCTAAATGTCACCCAGACAGTCCGATATTGGTGTCGCGGTCAACCTTCACCTGGTGACATTTGCTCTCTTATTGATCAGATACGTGATAACCTCGAAGTAAAATGTCTGAAATGAAAGGAAAACATTGGCACCAAACCTAACTGTGTGTACTTAACACTAGCTTTCCATTAAAGCCTGCAAATAACACTGATTATGTAGTATCTACGGGGTATCAATACAATACTTACTGGATAAATACTCATACCAATACAAACATGTAAGTAAGTACAGGGGGGGGGGGAAGGTTAGGGAGTAAAGGGTCACAACTTTTAACATTCATGTCATGTTGTGTAATGTATGTTGTTTATTTAATAAAATGTAATTATTACAGTGTAAGTCCAGGGTACACAGGCTGTAAAATATAGCTGTCTCTTGTTTAACACTTGTAATAATTAACAGGAAATGATGGATTGGGTATGCAGGTGTTCATTAGAAAAAAAGTATTTACAGGCTTTCTTTTTTCTTGTACCCCCTGAGCACAATTTTGATTGTGCTTGTTTCATGTACGTCATCCCTTGTACCTACAAGTAACTTCCCGGTAATTATTTCATCGGTGCCTCACATTTACAACATTTCCACTCTTTAATTTGAGAGGTTGTTATCTAAAGTGTTTCCCTCGCTTCGACTCTAAACATTTAGACTAAAGAATATAGCGGTGGACGGTCTGGTGAAGCAAGTGACCGTTTAAATCCACGTGTGTGTGTGTGTGTGTGTGTGTGTGTGAGTGTGAGATACAGATGCTCCTTGTCACCTGAAACGGCAATCTGTGAAAACATTCTGTTAAATCGCGAGAGGATTGTCCATTCATTAAAGGCTAATATACGCAGAATGACACCCCGTTTCAAGGATGATGTCACTAATTGTCCGCTGTGTTTCAGTCCATTCTTTTCTAATAGTGGCGAGCCAACAGACCGAGTGTGAGGGCAGGCGAAGAAGTGAATTAGGGCGGTGATTATGCAGTGATTCAGACAGCAGCTCATTAGGACCCAGCTAAGCAAGCAATCAACGAATCGATGTGACAGTAGACCCAAAAGCCACAGAAATTTGTAATAAATGGCAAAGCGATAAATTGGATTATCCACAGCCCCGTGGCCAAGCTCTTTCTGTTGCAAATGACAAATCAATCCAATCACGCCACAAAAAACCCCAAAAGAAGCATAAAAAGGGGCCTCGAGTTGCACCGTGGAGGTTATCTGTGTGAGATGTGCCTTGTGGTTTTTGTAGAGGTCATTTCTGTATGATATTCCGGGCTCTAAAAATATTCATGCCAGACATTAGGTGTTTATGACCGCCTTTTATAATAAGAGATTTACCGACATCTGAACTTCAGCCAGAATAGTAAAGGTGTCAGAAGGGTACCATGCCTCATGCCTACTGAGCAGCACTGCATTGAGATCTTAATGATGTAAATGAGCAGCCAAGGAGTGATGATATATAAATATAATGCAGAGACATCAGGATCTCTTCTTCCCGCAGAGTATTGCAAGTACAAGAGAGGCATTCACTCCGTCTGCTCGTCAAATTATGATCACTGAATGTCACTATCATGACCAGATGAGAAGAAACACTGATACGGCATTGATGGACAAAGACGAGTAGATAGACAAGAGAGAGAGAGATAGAGAGAGAGAGCGATAAAGAGAGTGTGTGAGAGAGAGAGTGTGAGAGAGAGAGAGTGTGAGAGAGAGAGAGAGAGTGTGAGAGAGAGAGAGAGAGTGTGAGAGAGAGAGAGAGAGTGTGAGAGAGAGAGAGAGAGAGTGTGAGAGAGAGAGGAGAGAGTGAGAGAGAGAGTGTGAGAGAGAGAGGAGAGAGAGAGAGAGAGAGAGAGATAAGTAGAGGAGAGAGAGAGAGAGAGAGAGAGATAAGTAGAGAGAGAGAGAGAGAGAGAGATAAGAGATAGAGATAAATAGAGAGAGAGAGAAAGACATAGAGAGATAGAGATAAATAGAGAGAGAGAGATGGAGATGTGTATATATATATATATATATATATATATATATATATATATATATATATATATACAAAGATAGATAGATTTACATTCAAAAACATTCAAACTGTAAGAGTACAGCTGGTAAAAAGAATTGCAATAATAAAGTAATATTGCATTTATTCTGTTTAAACTGTATTTTTCTGAATTCTGCTTCCCTTCCTGAAGAACACTCAGATGTGTTTTCTCAAAAGGCTTTGCTGCTCTCTGCAGGGTGAAATATGCTATTTCATGATTGTGATAAACACACTGAAGCCCCATTTCCGTTAAATTAAATCAGAGATTAATGTAGATGATGCATTGTGTTCTCCAGAGGCTCTTGCTTTTGCTATGCTAATTACATCAGTGTGAGGTTTGCTTACTAATGCTGTCTATCAGACACTTACACGATACGTTTTGATACAGTACACCAACACATGGAACCTGTGCATTTAGACAAATACTCAGGGCTTTGACCACAACAAAGGAAGTTTCACTCATACATAACGTTGTACCCCTGCTGTTTGAGCATTTGCCATCAGTAAACAGTGACATGGCTCCTGTGTTTAAGCCCTCGCTCGTGCTGTTATTTCCTATAATCTGTTTTATGTTCCCCTCCATCCTCGCTGTCTCTCTGTTTCCTCTCCCACTGACTGATTGCTGCTATTAAAACAGGTTCTTGTTGGAGAGGAAAGAAGGGCTACACTCTCTCATTTTCCATCTTCCTCTTGCTCTTTTCACTCCCGTTGCTCATCTCTCATCTCTCATCCACCATTTCTATTTCTTCCCCTCTCTGCACTGTTAGTCCCCCCAGTCCTCTGTTTACAATCGACACCATGCCAGTGGTCTTGCTCTAGGGACGGCTCTGCTGATTGATCGGTCTAATGCTGGTCCAGAGTGAAATATGTCTACAAATATTGGATGGACTACCCACGGTTATCTTAGTTTGGCTTCACGGTGTTTATTTAAGTATTATCAGCTGTTCATCAATTGGCAACAGGAAATTATCTTTTGAATTTTAGTTATTTTAATTTTAATTATTTTATTTTTTTCAAGTTTGAAGGATTCCGTCATTACTTTCTGTAAATTAAGATTTCCCACCAGTGGCCACTGCTGACAATTTAATATAATTTGGGAAATTAAGGTAAAGCTATTAATTATTGATGATTTAGAATCTGATGTAGTTATATTATCAAACCTTGGACTATAAAGCAAAGAATCTCTGTATGTAACATTAAGCGTATTATGTCCTTCGCATATCTTGAGAACCGTTCATCGGATCTACTTCACAATATTGGACACGAGGGAATATTTCCTCATTCTTAGATAGAGTTATGATTCATTGTAATTTTGGCTTTGTGGCTGAGAAGAAGTTTTTACTTTTAGTTTCTTATTACATATGATACAAGGACAAGTAATGTCTCTGGCAATAATTACTGTTCGACAAAGACTTGATTCAGAGACCGTCACCATACATGGCCTACAAACACCAAGTGACCAGTAAGCTCTGCTAACACACAGAGAAGTCTTATATCTCGAGAAAACTGTAATACAGTTGTTTCTGAAAAAAGAAAAAACTAATTTAGACTTTGGTCTCGAATGTCAGCTAAAATACCCAGTTCATCACAAAATAGGCTCAGTACTGTAGGGAAAATGGTTCTGTAATGGGAAACAGAGCGTAAGAATGATGGCAGAGAATAAAACCCCACAGTGCTATCTGCTTTGTGATGCTCTCAAGTGAATTTTACAGTAATGATTAAGGATACATGAAACCATCAGCAATGGAACCATTAAAGCCTCCCTGTAAACATGTCCATTTGAGTGCAATTAAATCACATTCCAGCAGAGTGAGAAGCTGAGAAATGGAATTTGGGCTGAAAAATGATGGTTATGTTTTATAATTTTGAGTTTTACTATCACAGGTGGAGCCTCTCATGCATCGACAAGTTTGCATAATGTTCAGCCAGTCATCGAGGCTTGTAAAAATGAGGGCGTTTACGAACCACTGCATCCACTGAAGTGGATCTAATGAAATGGTTGACTTTGCGTGTGTTCTTCATGTCACCTACATATGTTTGGGGTTCAAAACCAGTATGTGTGACGTTATGACGCTGTGAACGAAGCTTAGCTGCCATTCTGTATCCTTCCTCTCACTGTGGTTGTTTGGTGTTAACATCTCTCCCATCGATATGAGACCAGAGTGCATGACCTCTCTCATGATAGATGTGTCCTCTGTGTAACAATATATGTCATGATGAGGCACAACTTAGCGCCACTGCCTGTGTGAGAACTTGTTTGCCGAGATGGACCATGCCTAACATCCAACACCGGGCCAGGACGATAACTCAATCTCTCTCTCCCTCTAGTGTCTCAGCTGTTCCATTGCACCTTCAACGTGTAGTATGCTGGGGAGAACACATGAGGAAGTTGTATTCTTAAAAAAAAAAAAAAGCTGTGGTTTATTACTTCCGTGGTTTTGTTTTTGTAGCTAAGACTGTCAGATCTTTCAGTTATGAAAATATTGTGTTTACAGAAGTAATTGCCAAGAGCTCAGAAGCTTTGGGGAGAACAACATACAAATAGGCCCAATAGGGTTAATAGTACAAGTAGGCCAGACACAAGTTTGTAGTAAACCAAAGAGAATACAGTTTCTACCTGTTTACTTGGAAGTGAAAATGAAGGTGAGACAACACCAACAATCCCTCTTTCAACATGAAAAGCACGAGTGGTAACAACCAGAGTAAGTAAGGTAGGTCAAAGTTCAAGCAATGGGTGCAATGGGTGTTTACAATACACGCATCGGGTCGTAAACTCCTCGTTCAATTCATTAATTTTTGCATGGGCTCCGAGCGGTCTGCTTTTCTGTTTAGTTGTTTGTGTTGGCTGATACGCTGATAATTTAGAAATAAGTACCAAGTCTTTTTAAGGCACTGTGAGAAAGGGAGAGCAAAGCTTGGTCAAATTTCATATGAGAACTCACACATAAGAAATGTGAACAATGTCCAAGAGTACAATGACCTCATGGACTTCTTTAATTGTGGCCATTGTGATACTGTTGAACTGTGAGGGCGTGGGATTATTTGGGGGCCAGGGGAGCATAATGAACAGCTGTGGGCCTACAAAGTCATTTTTTAAACGACAGTAGCATCATTAGTTTCCATAAATTCAAGTTAGGTAGCTGAAAAGTTAAACTGTTGGATTAATGTGAATGCAATAAAGACTCAGAGGAATTTTGAACCTAATTGTTTTGGTCTGGAAGATGTTTTGCTCCAGCATCTAAAGAAAAGATTCATTGGGAGCGCTGACGTGAAAGGAAAGGTACTCTCCAGTCGCTCTATTTGGTTTACTTCTTATTGACAGTTTCAATGACGAGGAGGATGAAATCTTACATACTGTGGCTGGTGTCACAATGTAATCTTTCAAGTTTGACAAGTCAAGAACTCCCAATATGTATCCATTAACACTTTTGTGTCACTGATGACCTGCTTTTAAAGCCTTGCTTTTGAAGGTTTGCAGTATAATATGTTCAGGAAGTACTTGTAGTTAAAATACATTGTAATGTAGCAGGTTTGATTCTAACAAACAGCCAAATGTAACCTGTCAATGTGTCCACCTCATTACAAGCAATCGCAATGTATTAAATCTGTTACATATCCAAAGATACTGAAAAGTTTCCCACCTCATCACCATGTACGACTCACGACTTGAGTAATTGGACTTTAAACTTCTGTTTCCTGCACAGATAGATGAGAATGTAGTAGAGAGGACAACTTCTTTCTCAGCTGTACTTCAAGGCTTCCAAAGAAATCAACTACAACTCTCTCAGCAGTTCCCCGGGCACGTATTGTCAAATGTATTGTCGCCTTGCTTCAAGAACAAAACATTTGTTTCGTATGCGCTGCATCTATGGAGACATTTGCCACAGGTATGACCCTGTGGCTGAGTTCAGGCAAAGTTCAGTAAGTTGTTTTCTCCGGCAGATTTTGTGCATTGTATCTTTTCCGCTACACTTTTACAGCTCATTAGGGTGAAAAACGGAACCTCATGCTTGGGGCTGGTGTTTGTAGACGGATGTATGTCGGCTACAGAAATTGATAGAAGATGAAACAGTACTATGTGTGTGTGTTCGTATATGCGTTTGTTTGTTATTCTGAATTCTGTGTGTGTGTGTGTGTGTGTGTTTATTCTATATTAAGTGTATCTGAAGATCTGAGCCATTACTCTTCTGCCTTGCTTTACACTCATTAAGTAACACATATTTGTGCCCGGGAACTGTTTTCTGTTCCAACAGCTGAGAAACTATCTGGTTTTACCACTGAGCATCTTCACTGGAGCAAACAAAGTTAAAATTATTTGCTTTGCTCACCGGCAAAACTCTATAATTTAAAGAATATATCTTATTTATGAAATATTGTGGCTCATGTTGCACAGTATTAGAATCATTGTTTGAAATCATTTAAAGGAATGATCACTTTCTTGGTTATTAGATTACTTTGGTGTTACATGTAGAGTACATACGAGAGACTGGACGCTGTGTGCACTGTGACACTCTGAAGTTAATTTACAAAGGGTGATGCCATTCCACCGCATTCACGTCAAAACACTGTGGTTGCCAGTTTGATGCACAACCTGCATATTTCATGGACGTTGTCGGTGTGGATTCCCAGTTAGCTAAATACCAAACCTTAGGTTTAGTTTACAGGTCAAGAAGAAAAATGGCCGCCTCGGCCTTGAAATTCCCTCAGCTGATTCAAACGACCAAAAGCAGAACCAATGATCATCCAGGTCTTGTTTTTTTAAATGATTAAATCACAATCATATTTCTAGGAAAAACAATACTTTTATTCTGCACCTTTCTAAAAGCTTTGTGGGTCTATTTTCTTTTCTCATAAAAATGTTATCAATATAATCTTTGAAGATGTCGATCATTTTATCTGCCAAGAGAATTCACCATTGTTTTTGTTAAAAGAAATCACTACGCTGGTGGTATCCACAACTGATTTGTGTGTGTGTGTGTGTGTGTGTGTGTGTGTGTGTGTGTGTGTGTGTGTGTGTGTGTGTGTGTGTGTGTGTGTGTGTGTGTGTGTGTGTGTGTGTGTGTGTGTGTGTGTGGTATAATGGATGGGGAGGAATGTGTTTTGGTTTGTGTTGGTTGGAGTTCATAAATCGAGTTAGGATAAATATGAATATGGATGCCTATGGTCCGGTGTCATTCTGCATAATGTTGAGGAATGTTAGCCGGAGTGGAATATAATTTAGTGGGATACAGTGAGCTTACTGACACACAGAGTGTGTCTGAGTAGGTAAGCTACAAAGAGAACAATGGAGCAGAGCAGCTCATTTCTACTGTGAACAGACTGGTACAGTAGGAACAGAGGCACGCAAACTAAATTGTGATGTCAATAGGAGTTACAGGCTGGTCTGTCGTCAAACAACGGAATCAATATTCAGTTTACAATGACAAAGTGAAAGTAATGAAGTCGACTTGATGAGATCAAAACGGGGTTAGATTGCACGGATGAAATCACAAAGGCAGAGAATAATGTGCTTTAAGATGTGTCTGATGGAGGTGTGGTTGTTCTTTGTATCTACAAAATGTGCCTTTTTACCTTCGATATAAAGGTGCACAGTGAGGAAATGTGTTGAGTTATAGTCAATATGTGATGAAAGACTTTTTATGAAAGAATAAATGCAATTTCTTAAGTATTTAATGTTTTCTTACACTAGTAAATGCTTCCCACTTTAATGTTTCTTGTCTCTTGCCAAAGGCAATTTTTTTCCATTTTTCTCCCCAATGTTATTCCATGTTATTAACGGTTAGATATGGTGTCACCAAGCTGGTTATTTCACTCCAAATCAAGGAGTGTCATCGGGAAGGAATAGCACTTATGGAGGTTTGTGCTATCTCCCAGATCTCACTCCCTGCTCATTATCCTTTTCAATATTTAGATTTTTTTTGTTCCGTGAGTTTGGTGAGTTGCTCTTGGTTGAAATTGAGACTGTCCTTCAAGGCCCACAGCTCTTTGTGTAAAGACCTCAATAAAATGTAATTCTGGAATCAAGAATGGAAAGTCTGAGGAAGGATTTTATTGGGACGCTGTTTCAGGAAATGTCTTCTGTCAGTTAATGATTTATACTGTTGCTTTGTGTCTGGACACAAATGACCTTGCAATTTGTTTTTATCAGTTTGCGTTTGTGTCTGCTTGTGTGTGAGAAATGCTTCTTTGATGCATTTCTGTGGGTGTGATTTAAAAGAATCCACAGCTGAACACAGTCTATATAAACTTTGTGTGCACTTTCATGTCCAAAAAAACCTGATGAACCAGCTTCTCGTGGCAAAAGTTTAGTTCAACGACGTGGACTCCCTTGGTGTGCCGCTGTGTTTTCTGAGTTTTATAGCTTTAATGTGTGTCTACACCTCAAATAGTGACGAGCAACTCACAAGTCACACATTTTCACTTACATGTATATATTACATGTACAGTATGTTGTTTTTAAGATGTGGTCAATGTACCAAAAAGACAAATGTATTGTCTCAAACAAAGCCATCTTGAAATGAACACATCACAGGTGGATCTATAAGCTTTAAGCTCCACCACTGTGTCATTCATCTTGCTTGCCAACTAACTCTGCGTTGAGGAATTGGAGTGGCAACATGAGGACATTAGCACCTGACCCTTAATGCAATTAGTTGCCAAATGGACCATTTTGGAGTTCAACTAAGCAGAACCTGTCTGTTTGTTCCCAGCAGCTGGACGCTTCCTTTCAGAGGTGGGGGGGGGGGGCGGACAGCAAGGTTACCACAATCTTTATAGATTGCCTTGTTGATGGTGATGTCATTCTTCTGAGTCTTGTTTGTTTTCTTCTTCTTTACTTTTATGTTATCATGATTAGGCTCTCTAGACTCATGTTAGTATTTTATTTGCTTTCGTTTTCTGTATTTGTAGAGCTTTTGTGTATTTATGTTTTCTGTATTTGCACCATATTTTGGTTGTGTTTTGTCAGTTTGCAGTGTTTTTTTCCCTCTAAATTATGCCCATGTGTTGTCAAACTTGGTGTTTTCAGATGTTTTCTTTATTTGCTTGTGTTTTAGCTATTTGCATGTGTTCTCTTAAGATGCAGTTTCTTCATCTTCCAGGGCCATTGCACACCAACACCCAACACCTGGCAATGTCTAAGCCACTTTACATTATAGTTTTGGAGTGAGAAATATCGGCTTAGTGTGGAAGGAATGTTAAAACACGGAGAAGATGTGACATTTCAATTTAGCCAGCTTTGTGTGAACATGGTCTCAGAGGTCATAATATTTACAAAAACATTCAGAGCAAAACATATGTCATCTGAACACTATACGCTTGAAATGGTAACCACTACATTAGATTCATGTATACGATAGTAGGAGAAAAATGGTGTTTGGTCTGTTTGTTGCTTCAGCATGTCTCTAATCTTAGCTTTACTGTACACTGCATCTGTTTTCTCCCAAACGTCTTCACTCATATACGCAGTGTATAAATCCCAAAGGATCGCTTAAGTGTAATAAATTGTAGTTATTCGGACACCCATCATTTCACTCATTATCTCAAACCCTTTCATCTACCACATGGGGATGGAATGTCAGTAGCGATCTTGTAGGAGGAAAAACATTCACTTCAGTGCTTCAGTGCTTTAATTTTGTGTGTGTTACAGAGTTTAGTTTTTGTTTAGTTTTTCTCTTTTTGAAATGATAACAAATGGATTCATCTACATTTGTATATGTAAGGGAATACATGCCAAGAAATAAAGCAAATAATACAATACAACACAATAACTGACAAAGTGTCAAGATAAATGTATTTTAAAAGAAACCCTGAATGATTCATTACATGGTTAATGTATTGCCTTATTGTATATTAGATTTTATACCTCACAAAAAGTGATGTGTGATGCCCCGTAATCTTTTGCATCACTCATCACAACCACATTTTCTAAGATTTATCAAAACTCATTGGTGGGACATTGATTTCCACTTCCCAATATTCCCAGGAGGAAGCATATCTGTACTAATTTTATGCCATTTTAGATATATTTCTGAACCTAAAGAATAAAGGAAGAAATAATAATTAAGCCTGGAATAAATGAAAGAACATAAAACGTCTCCAGGTCAGCGTATGAAAGAAAACAGCTGAATCTTATATTGTGCCTCAGCTGAAAAATGATTGCACCACTTTTGCTGCTACTTGAGCATCAAATGATGGGTCTGTATCAGCGATCACACCAAGATTACAGGTGTCTGTCTTCCAATTGGCAAAAGGCTGCCCAAAGGAGAAGTAAGATTGCTCAAAATGACGGGCGTCGGCGGAGAAATTACAACAGTTTCTCACCGATGAAGATATTCCATCCACAGTCATTCTTGTTTACATTTTCAGCTGTTTTTGGACTCTCTCATGTTTTCCCTATTGTTTTCCCAGATTATGATTGTGATTTAATGGCCAGTGTTCCAGTGGCCGCCTTATGCTCTTATCAGGGAGAATTTACGAGGCTGCTGGTGCTTGCGAGGCTAGCCAAACTGTTACTCTTCAGTTGTTTCTGTCCCACTGATTACACTATTTAATAAATGAGGAGCTATTTTGACTTTGTGGTTTGTAATGCAAACGGTTTCTACACTGTGGTTCATTGTTTCATGCACTTCTTTCACCACAATTGACCAAATGAAAGTTACTGACGATGGAACTTCCTCTTAATATTTGTTGGTGTGTGCGTCTGTGTGTATGTGTGTGTGTGTGTGTGTGTGTGTGTGTGTGTATTCATGTGTGCTGCAGTAGAGCAGAGCCAAAGGAAACGCAGCTATTATCTAGTCTTTATTGTTAGACCTTTGTCGGTAGAAAAGAGATAATAGAGGACAATTGCCCGTTGTTGTTCATCAACAAATAGCTAAACCACGCAACACCCCCTAACACCACAAATTGTGTTTTTTACATTTTGGTTTGTGTATTGATTTAACAAGCGAGAAACAAGTTAAATAGTTTAAATGTATTTCTTTTTTACTTGCCTGGCTAGTTTTTCCTCCCCTGCTTACAATCCTTATGCAAAATTAAAGCTAATCGCCTTCCCCATAGCTGGATACTTAACGCAGTATGAATGTTCTCATCTAACTCTCACTTTTTTTTACTCTCTGCAAGAAAGCCTATAAGTGTATTTAATCTAGTTTCTAACTATTCTTCGTTTACTTCAAGTCTACTGATGCACATTCAGCAAACACACATTGCAGTTAACTGTTACACCATTTTACTCAAATGTTATATACATTTGTGGACCTATATCTATTCATCAGCAAATAACTTGTATCATTAATAAAGCTCTCTCTTTATCTACCGTCATTCCTGCTAGATTCTCCTTGTAACCGGCCTGCACTTAGCTGTAAGTGTTTGGCAGCTTTGATCCACATCTGCACTGCATGTGTCTATCTGAACAAGCCATTCAGTGTTATAAACTGTGAAAAGGCCAGATTCTACGTAAAACTTGAAACCAAAGAAATAAAAACATTTGCTGATGGCATGTTCAGCTTTTTCCAATTGTAGAATAGTCTCAAATCGAGTTGCTTGCTTAAGTCTCTTCTCTGACATTAATTAGTATTAGAAGAATGATTGTTGTACTGCCTTTGTTGACTGCTTTAATGCAAATACATAATAGCTACCAGCCTTAAAGTTTTCAGATAATATACTATGAGGCTAATCGATTTTATTTCAAGTTTTCACATTTGGAGAACTGTAGCTGTTCATACCCATATGTGCTCAGTGCAACAAAAGAAAATAAATACTATAAAACGTCAAATTTAATTGACCCCTTTCTACAGCTTGAAGAAATGCTGACACATGTAGAAAATTAAATAGATTTTAATACCAAACATGAGGCAACCCCTGCTGTGCACAACATATTAACATTAGTTTGATGCCTTACAACTTTTCTTTGTTGCGCATTCTCTTGCCTAAAACACTGTGTGGTGTCTTCCCAGTGCCCTTCCCCTTTTTGTCTTCCGGGGAAGGGCAGAGGAAGCCTGACTAGCGGGGGAGAGGTAGAGTGTCTGAGCTGCGGGGGAAGAGAGTATAGAACATTGAGGGTTACTGCTAACAGTTTGCTGTAGTACTTCATATACTTTAATTCCATCATGTTTCCCACCTCTTCCTGTGACTGTTGTTTGTGTTATTCATCTTACACATGAAGAAAGATGGTTTGGAGTAGTGCAAACTTCCCAACTTAGAGACAACTTGGTCCTTGAAAGTGCTTCTGTGGTAAGATACATTTTAATTACTTCGTAAACAACTTTTTGAAAAATCCATGTTTAAATTGAAGTAACATGAATGATATCTGGAATCTATCCCCTGTTGATAAAGTTTTTTGTTTTAAAGGCTCATTGAAGGATTCTTATTTGTCAGGGCACTGAGTAGAAGTTGCATTTTGTCAACTTTAATTGTTTTGTTTTGTTGCTAACGATTTGCAAATGTAAATTAAAGCATTAAGCATAACAGAAAGCTGCTCAGTGTAGTGCTGATTAAATAAAGACAAACACACTTTGGGTTACTATAATGTAATGATTTAACTTTGTTTCACCGTTTGAAAGAACAGTGATTCAAACTAAACTAAGCATTTACTTGCGTGTAACGGCTAATACATGATGTCAACATTTCGAGGCTTCATCGATGAACTCCCTCTGCACATGTTAAAATAAATCAAAGCTTGACCCATGTGGGAGAATTATTTGGCAGAAACTAAAACCTTTGACCCTGTATTCCTGGGTCATTCATTCTGAAAGTCAGTGATGTACAGCAGCCTCTGTCCGTGTGATGACCTCTGCTTTGTGACCCATACAGTTGGTGTTGAATAAGATATTGCTTGAAATGTGGACTTTGGTATTCCTAAATCAAACATGCACAGTAATATGTGCAATCTATGCTCTTAAACCCAACCTCTTACTCTCCAGTCAACACCTTTTTGCCTAAGTGCCAGCTCCAAATCTTTATGCCAGACTTCTTGTTGGTATACACATCAGATATTTGTAAAAAGAAAGATATTCTAGGGTCTTTCAGTTGAAATAATGATTAAGAAGACCCACAGGCTGTGACATTTCTGTTTTATTTGTTTATCTCACTAAAAGCACAAATGCAAAATCACTTTATTGGCCATGTAGACTGAATGCAAAGTAATTTGGCTAGGGTTTGTTTTTATTATGTCTCATATTTATTGATCGCTTTCATGTGTATGTCAGGGACATTATGAATGCAGGTGTGTAATACGAACAACGAAAACAAATGATCATAACGTTTTACTAATGGATTGAGCAGGATATCAGTCGACTATTCCAGAGGTTTCAAAATGTTTTCATTTCAAGCAACTACAAGTGTAGTAATTACTGTTTTGCACCATAATCTGTATTTGAATGGTGTCTTGTGGAAGCCAATCTGTTTACCAATAAAACCAATAATACCATTTTATTTTTGGAAAAGATCCCTGGCTGTTACCCAATCCTCTCGACACATATTTTGCACACACATTGCATTTTCCATGGCATACAGTAACATGCACTTCCTGATTATTTTTCTGTGGTTTTCCATTAGTTTGAATAGGAAACCACTGGACTGTCTCAGTGAAGCAATACTGGATATGACATATTGATTTTAGATGCTAACAGGCTCTTTGGTCTAATGGCACACTCAAAAGGTTTTCAGGGTCATACAAGAGCTGGCGCCTGTCTCCTCCTTGTATTCTCTAAGGTATGGAAGGACCTGTTAATAGCGTAGTTAGCTTTTAGCAGAAGATCTAAAGGTTTCTCTCAATTTATGTTTTCAGCCTTTTGGGAATACGTGCCAATTAGGCCAACAAAACCCTGCTGACCCGGCTATAGAGTGCTGCAGGAATGACGTATTTTGTGTGATGTAACCCGGAAGTTAGCATCACATTGGTTATTTCAACAAAAAGTCAATAGGATTTTTCCACTGGATTTTAGATCAAACAAAGATTTATGATGCTTATAAATTAGGATAATCTTTGCAGATGAAAACCACTTTTATGATTTTTGAAGCGTAAATGCATTCCCCTAAAGTAAAAATCTAATGTCTACATAGGAACTACATCTTGTCGCATGACTTCACGTCACAATCGCTCAGCTAAAGGCGGACTCGTGTTCGACATGATGATATTTAGTAGTCTCATTAAGCCGCTTGTTAGAAACCGCCTTTTTTAAGACACATAGAATAATTAAAATCTCTTAAACTTGTGTTAACTATGGACCTTATTTCAGGCTTTTAACCAAAAACTCATTGACTTTGAGACGAGGGATCCGGAAGTGCTCCACAATGGATGAACACAGCAGCAAATTTCCTCTTAACTCATATCCACTTTGTGGACTCCAATAGCTAGAATAGAATCGAATATAAGATCAGTTTCTTCAGAAATATATGTTACCTCTCATTTAGTTTTTGTTAAATTAGAAAGTTGATCTTCTGCCAACATGGTCCAAAAAACGCAAAAGCTGGCATGTATGAAGTCCTCATAAACTGTAGAACTACTGTCTGAATAAGGGTTGAACCCAGGACTGAAATAACAGTTCTCAAGGACTGTTAAATTTAAGTTAACTTTAAGACTTTTTTTTTTTATGAGCTGGAAATTATATATGGGATTTCAACACATTTTCCCCCCACTGTTATTAGATTGTTCTTTCTCACTCTGGAGACGTAAATTCAAGGGTGAGCCAGGCTAAAAAAAGACACCTGTTAGTTTTGTTGTGGTGCAGTTGAACCGTCAGATGTTTTTTTCCGGAAAACTACCAGCGTGTGTAAATGTGCATCATGTAAAAATGTGCAATGCAACAATGTACAAAGGCATCTTCACACAGCATTGTGCATTGTGCCTAACTTTAATTTATTTTTTCAGTTTGTTATTACGTTTCTCTATGTTTAACACTAATATACAGGAAGATATGAGCGCAGCAATAAGTGTACGAACTTGATGCAAAAAGTGGGAACCAATCAAATAAAGTATGTGCTGCATGTGCATCCTTCTAAAAAATGAACATAAACATGTTACCCTCACTGCTTAATGTCCTGTGCAGTCAGTGTGAGTTAAAGTATGAAAGAAAAACAATAAACTCCAGGATGCCTGGATATGTGACAAAAAAAATCCTGCTTTATGACACAATTCCTCGTGTTGAATTTAATAGTTTCCAAATAAATGTCACTCACTGCCACTCAATGCAAAGTAGTACAGTTTTCAGTTCTATTTTGATCCATATTAACTTCAGCACAGTTTATTAATGGAAACATAATCCTTTTATTTGTTTATTTATCCTAGCTGAATTATGCTCATGGCCTCCAGTTTGCTTTCTTTTTTCTCTCTTTTCTTTGCTGACCTAATTTTCTTCTTCATTAAAATGTTATTGTATCTTGAAAAGAATTACACACGCAAATAAAAGTACATGAAGTGGCCTTAAACTTCTGTTAACTGATAAAATGAGGGCCATGAGCTTTGTTGATCCACCTACTTAATGGGAATGAAGTATCTTACAGGAAGTACTGAGATAATATGTTGAGAGATAACATCATAGAATTTAATATTTCCTGTTTATTCCTTTAATGTATGACAGGATGATATCAATACCCACATGATACACTAGCAAACAAATATTTTGCTTATGGAAAATTATGATTATTTATTTCCCGTATTTGATTTCACTTTACTATCCCGCCTAATGCGTAACTCCACTTGCTTGTAGCCAGTTTCATACAATCCATACATACAATACATTACAGGCTGATGGTGGCACTATGTGTCTATTGTAATATAATGTCATGTCATTTCCTCTTAGTAACTCTGTCAGTACTGTTCACATAACTGCATTTCCTGCAAGGAAATGACAGCTCTCCAACTCTCTGTCTTTATCGGTCTCTGTGTCACTCTCTCCATCTCTGTCCCATGCTGTATCTGTCTGTGTTTGTTTGTGTGGGTGTTGTAAGTGCTATATCTGAGCTGTTACATCGACTCTATAATGGTTTGCATGTCCATCGTAAAATGATACTCACTGTACTCCAAGATGCTTTCAAATAAAATATAGATTTTCAAAAGATAGGGTGTTGTTTTTTTTGTTTTAGTGAACCATTATTGTTAACATTTATTGTACCTACCAAGTAAATTGGTGAGATCTGGAAAAAACGCTACATTGCTAAAAATAATGAATAAATAGGCGTCCAACAGGGGCAGTCAGACGATCAGACATCCCCTGTGTCAGAGAGAGAAATGTTTGAAATAATTACAGAAACTGAAATTGTTTACAGCCCAATCTCCTCTTTCAACTCCTGCACAATGAAGAATTATCATCATCATATTGGAGTCTCACCTCCAAATAAAGTAATGTAGTTAATCTGGCTCGACTGTTGGCTTGTATGCAACTTTCTTAATCATCTGACCAACTCCTGTTTCTTGTATTGGACACTGTTTTAGCAATATACAACAGCCACGTTCCCAGAGCTCAGCAAATACTTTGGTGAATGCAATGTTATAATATCCAATGGAAATTATGGCAAGATATTCATTTTTTTTTTTTTTATAAACTAGCCCCACATGACTCTAGAAAGCATGTATAGAAATTCAATGGGTGAATTCAAACTCAATTTCAGCACAAAAATGCCATGAAGGCTGCCACATCTGAAGTGCAACAAAACCAGCCCAACTCTCACAGTAGATCATTTATTATGTTGTTCTTTCCCTTTGCTCATTTTATTTGTATTATATGTTCATCAATGTTTCACTTTTTTTGTTTTTACTTTCAAGGTCGAAGACAGAAATTAAATTCTTCACACTGGTATTGTCTTGAGTCGTCTGCAGTCAACGACCCCACACCGGCTGACCACCATGAATGCCTCCGCCATGCCACCTGCCAACAACACCCCACTCTGCTACTCCATCAACAGCCCTCCATTCAGGTACCAACCCACCATCGCCTCGGCCTACTTCTCATCCATCTTTGGAACATTAGGTCTCATCTCCAATCTCATCGCCTTTGTAGTTCTACTCAAGTCCATCCTGCGGACACATAGCCGCTCACGCTCCACCTTCATGATTTTCCTGGGTGGCCTGGTGGTCACTGACTTCATGGGTCTTCTGGTCACCGCCTCCATCGTGGTATCTTTCCATGTTACGCACTTTAATTGGCGGAAGTTAGATCCAAACTGCCACTTCTGCAACTTCATGGGTATGTCCATGGTCTTCTATGGACTGTGCCCACTGCTGCTTAGTGCCGCAATGGCCGTAGAGCGCTTCTTTGGCATCAACCATCCATTTGCACACTCCACCAGAATGCCCAAGAGCCGAACAGTTTCCATGGTGCTGATGGTGTGGTTGATGGCAGGCTGCATAGCTTTGCTTCCCCTGACGGGTGTTGGGAGCTACCACATGCAGATGCCCGGCTCCTGGTGTTTTTTCAACATCAGCTCTACGGGAAATAACTTTGCCTTCTCCCTGCTGTTCTCTCTGGTCGGATTGATGTGCATCGCTGTGTCATTTTTGCTTAACACTGTGAGCGTCGTTACCCTGATCAAGGTGTGTTGCGGAGATGATAGGACCCAACGTCGTAGAGATCATGAAATAGAGATGATGGTTCAGCTCATCCTCATCATGGTCATCGCTTCTATCTGCTGGTGCCCCCTTCTGGTGAGTTTGCCCATTTTAAATAAGTAAGCCCGATATGTGTGCGTGTAATATGTTTAGGACTGGTTTTGTGGACACTTCACACTCTTCCCTGTTGACAGTGTGTTGTGTGGTGATAAAACCCATGGGTGAATGTGCCTTCTTTGGCCGTTTATCTTCACATTTTTAGCAATTGGCAATAAACGTATTTGAATTTCTACCAGAAAGCCATAAAACACAATCCTTTCATAGCCTCTGTCTTTTTATCTCACACAGATTTTGATTATAATTTAAAAAATACAGTCAGCTATAATTTTGCAAAGCACTTTGAGTAATGGTGTCATCCATTACTCCGGTTATTATCAGTGATGCCCTTCAACAGTTTAAACCATAATAAGGCATCACAAGGTTCTCAGTTCCTTTTCTCCACTCCCCCTCTATATGCTTCATTTCTCCTTAGCAATGCAGCTTCCTAACTAGTTGATCTGAAAGCCCTGTGATCTTATCCTGGATCAGATAGTCCACTTAACGCTTTAGTTCAGATGTGACATCTCAGCTTTAGAGCACGGGCGAAATTGGTTCCTTTTAAGGTAAAACTCCAGTTTATTATAAATTGGATTTTACTTTGGTAGATCTAACTATCGGTTCTGTCTGTTTTAACATTGCATTCACCAATGTAATCGCTGATAAGATGGCAACATCACTAACAATATGTCCAATAATCATACAGGTTGAAAACTAATTAACTGCGTTAGCCAAATTTATTTGGAGAGAAAATGAAGGTGAAGGTAGAATTAGGTAGAATATATTGTAAACATCTCTACAGCATGACTTCCTTTCAACTTTGATGTACTGCACTTACATGTACAACTAGTTGTATGCATTCATGGAGTTTCCTTGTAATGAAGGATTGTTAGCAGCATTATGGTAGCAGCTAATCTGGCAAAACCTTTTTTTTTCACTACCTTTGAATTTATTTTAAGGATTTTTTGCTAAATTCTGAGATTTTAGCAAATTACAGTCCAGAATAAGACCAATGGGACAAGCATAAAAAATAAAGCCCAAGTTGTAATAAACTGCTGTTTTCCTGAGATCTGTCTTCTCATTGTTCTGCTGGAGGATTAGAAAAAAACTCATAAATGTTAAAGCAATATGAAGAATTTACTCCAATCTACTTAATCTCCACCCATCACACCTCTCTTCTTTGTCCCTCCTTCCTTTGTGTCTTGATCAAAAACATTTCTTTTGATAACTGCTCAACATTATGTCAAGAGATTATAATGTATGGATCTGTAGTTAAAATAATACTGTACAATGAAACCTCCCACGTATAGATGTTTTTGTCTTACTGTATATGGAGACAATCCTGGTGAAATAGATGGGATCTATATGTTCCTTTCAGCCCAGCATGAATTGACATCTACCACACTCTCTTTTTTGAGACCACCTAGGGACTTTAAATTGAGCACATCAGACTAAGGAACAGAGTGCCTGTCTGGAGCACAGTTTTTTCTGCAATCCTGTCTAACCTCAGTTGTGTGACACCCTGCACAGATACATATTCTGATGAGCGTGGTGACTGCTGATCCTCTAAAAGATGAAATTGTTTTGTTCTCCATACGAATGGCCACCTGCAATCAGATATTTGACCCCTGGATATACATCACGTGTCAAGTGCGAGCAAAGGGTAAAAACAAAGACGTCAAAAGGTTGTTCTCACCCCCAGTGTAAAGGTTACTCGATGTCTTGCAGCTTCCAAACCATTACCCATAAACTCAGAGTTTCATAGGAAGCATGATTCATAGTGCAGCCAGTGTCTCATCTCAGTTTTGCTGCTGCTTTGTAAACTTCATTCCATTCATAGTCATTTACTAAACAGTTCACTTAAAAAGACTCAGCCCATTGTCATGATTGTTTATTTCCCTTGTGCCTGCTTTCATTCCCTGAAACTAACACAGATGATATATCTTCCAAGACTTCATAGCTTAACACTCTGCAGTTTTGTTTAGTTCCTCAAACATTTCTTTGAAGCAGAGCTAAAGATATCTTTTGAAAGAGTGAAACATCACAGAAGTTTTCCGGGTTCAGTAAATGTATCACTCCTGAAAATTGCAATCTTGCTGCAGTAACTTATCTAGCTTGAAATAACCTGTTGCCAGTAAGCAAGACCGTGAAAGCTACCTTCTGTGAAAGTGGAAGTTAGCCTCTAAGATAACTTCCACCGTTGACAATTGTGGCTCTTTGATTGTTTCAGCCTCTGGAGCAGCTCTGCATCTAAGAAAAGTTTGCCTAACTAAAACTGTGGTTTGCACTTCATCCCAACACTTGCATGCAACAGTTTTACGATGAAGTGGATTTATGTAACTGTTTCCTCGCACTGCTCGGGTGTAAACCACAGTAGAACTGTTTTTTTGGCACAAGCTGAATTTGGAACAGAGGTAACAATATGCCAATTTGTCATTCTTTAAAGAGCTTGTTAGCATGTTTCCCCCCACAAGAGACTGCTGAGCTAATGCTAATAAGGCTATGCCTCACATAAAATGCTGCAATTTTAGTAAAGCAAGGGGGATAATTATGTTGCACCTGCCACTGCCTCAGGACAGCCATGGCAAAATGAGTCTAGCCATTCCCACTCAGTAGACTTAGCACATGTGTATGTGTCTGTGTGCATTTGCAATATTAACCAATTTCTTCTTTTTCCTCTTGTTCTTTACTTCTAATCTCTCCCTCCCAATCTTTTCAACTTTTAATTTGTTGTCTGTTGTAATTGTCTTTTCTCCTTTGCAACTATTTGACTTGCTCTCTTTAATCCTCCAATCCCATGTCATCTCATTCCTCCCCCACTCCTTTCCACCATCATTTTTTTCCTGTCTTTGCCTCTCATTTACCTCCCTCTTTACCTCTACCTCACTTCCATCTCTTCCACACCAGGTCTTTATTGCCCAAACTGTGCTGTCCGGAGTGCCCCTCCAGATCAAATACCTACTGCTATGGTTACGCTTCGCCACTTGGAACCAGATCCTGGATCCGTGGGTATACATCCTGTTCCGAAGGGCGGTCCTTAGGAGGATCAACCCCCGCCTCAACTGGTCTCGCGGCTCCATCATGACCTTGTACCCGTCTTTCAGTGATACCGTCAGAAGGTTCACACGATCGTCACTTGGGAGCAGCTTGGGACCGGATGAAAAAGAAGAGACACGGAAATCCAATGTAATGCCCCCATCTACACCACCACCCGCTTCTCCGTGATTGTTTGGATTTGAGTTGTTGCAACAGACTGAGTGACATCACTGTGGTTACAGAATGTGATTGACTGTGTTTTCAAGCTCTGATGAGTTTTCATGTTAACTGTGGCCAGGATAAGAAGCAGGATTGCACCAATAATATGAAAGAATGGAATTTTGTTATTTTATTGTATCCCACTGAAATGTTTAGCAGTATTAGCAATGACACTTAGTGTAGTATAGTATATAGAGAGAGCAGGGGCTGACTATGGATACAACCTGTAACCACTGTACATGCAGAAGGAACAGTTGATCCCAAGAGCAACTAACACTGATCCTAATCTTGTAGAAGTGCCTAAAAGTGAAGATATTTTGACTAAAATGAAATGTAGCTTAGGCCTCCAAACACTTTCCATTTGAACAGTGTATACAATACTTTACAATGTATTTTATTTGTGTTGAATGTTCTGATGATGCATGCGAATCAAACTATACTTTCTAGACCCTAAAATGATCAGTTGTGAACTCATTAATGGTCGCATCTAGGTTTGGTAGAAGAAGAAAAAAAGGAAAATAAAGCGATGCCAGTGTGAAAGTCATTATTTCATTATTGTAACAAAATAAATGTTGACGCAGACCCTGCAAATGCAAAGTTTCTGTTGTCAGTGGTAGACTAATCTTTTCCACTGTCAACTTCAGAAATGCAAACAATAATGTAACAGTAACAGTATTCATTTGAGATTTATTGCTGCATGAAAGGTCATATTTACATAAATAGTTTGAAATCCCTATCTGATAAATAAAAATGATGCCTGACTCTACTAGAATGAAGATCTGAGAAAGTGTAATTGTAATTGCGAAATTAAGATTTAAGTGACCTCCTATCTTTGACAGTGTTATATAAATGTGTCATATTACTTGATAAGTAATGCTATCACTTTCTTTATTTTGGTTTGGCTACCTTACATTTCTAACACATATTTTCTTACATACCGCTGTTTGTGTTTAGCCATGAATGTAGCTTTATGTTGGGAGATAACACCCTCTGAGAGTTCTGGATTACAGTTGAAAGGTAATTAATGTGTGCAGTTCAAATTGATGAAACATATATTTTAAACATTCAACAAAAGAATGTCTTTAAGTGGGACATTTCTTTTAAGTAGGCCGAAGTGCATAAGGTTAAGTGCAAGTGTTACTAAGGGTAAGTGATACAAATTATGCTTCAATTTGAGTGAACTGATCCTTTTAGAAAGAAGCGTACTCAATTATTGTACTTGTCTTTGAAACATGTATTGTGACTGACTTACCACACAGTAATGAAATCCAATATTTCCATCTGGAGAAAGTAAAATTTTCATATTTGAACAAAGTTTAGTGTGCTTACTTTGGTTTTATATTTAAAAATGTTTTCCTTTGTACATATTTCTTATCCACACTCTCTTACCTTTCCCCTGGGCTTCACTGCAGTGCTAGTAAAACTGTTATTATTGCTGCATCTCTGAGATGTTTAACTAAAACGTCAAGTTGCCGTCAACTGAGAAGGTATGATATCATAGGTTATGATGACATTGAACAGGGAGTGGGGGATGATACAGTTGTTGGATGAATCCATATTCAGCCTGATCATTTGGACAGTGCAATGTGGCTGTATTGTAATAGAGAAATACACTATAATATAATGAAACTAAAACAGTCATGTCTTGCTTTATGATTACTCAGTCACCCATCTATTCACACAGATCTGCTTTGAGCATTGTGTTATCACTCATATCAGTCAGAATGTGCTAGACAGAAATGGCATGTGTTTGTATATATAAATAAAGGATTAGTAAAAATGCAGAACATCCAAAATCTTTCAAATGGGCTTTTCTGGTAAACACACAGGCTTGACAACTAGATTCAACCTTTTTACAATTTATGTCAAATGTGCCATGCATTTATTAGGTCTACATGAAGAGATGCAATCATATACAAAGTGATAAAACAAAACATCATCACTGATGGAGCTGAACCAGTGTAGCCAGAATGAGTGAAGTTAAGTCCGACTGCATTTCAGTGTTTACTTACTTACAAGCATTTAAATAATATGACTTTATACCTTGTTCACATTGTTCGGTGAGACAGAAAAGATATAACTGTCAAACTCCAACATGTAGTTTGATTCTTCCTTCTTTTTACAGTGAATGCTCTCCAGTGCAGAGAGAGCAGCCAATTGAAACTAAGTGATAAGTGAAGTATAAAGACTGCAACAATCTGGTCAAGTATATTTACATTCTCTCCTTAAAACAAACCGGAAGAGTTTCCTGTGAACTTATGGCAAAAGTTGGAAGAAAGTGAATATGTGACGGAGTGATATTTTAGCATGACGATGATGAGCATTTTTTTTTCCAATCAAAATGGTTTACGCATGCACAAGTTATCTTTATTTAGGGGTTTTTTTAATCATGGGAATTGTGGCCTTGGTTCCTGTTTGACAGTAATGATCATGTAAGAACATTTCAGATAACAATCTTGATTAATGTGTTCAAATTCAGTTCAAATCCAGTTCAAATTCAGACCAGTCACTGAGAGGAATGAGAATATTTCAATTGCAATTTCATTCTGCACTGGGGCCACTTGGTTATTTCAAGAATAATTCTATATGAATATAATGACAACCTGTTTGCAAACATATTTTAACTCATGAATCATGCATGTAGAGCTCTAACTTCATTTGGTTATTGGTAATGAAGAAGTAGTAATACATTCTGACTTTGGGATGACAAAAGCATTACGCCTTGTTCCTCTCCTGTTTCCCCCAGTGGGTCTGCATCAAAGGAACAAGGTTTACTGTAGTTAATTCCTTATCTAACTTCCTTGATTCCTAGATGGCTGGCTGATTGGTCACTGTTTTGCAGTTGTGTTTCCTGACACATTGTGAACATATCCTTCACGTAATGGTGTATATGCATGTATGCAAAGGGAGCCCTCAGAACCTTTATGTCAACTTTTTTCAAAATAGGAATCAGCTTGTTTTTTGTGAACCAGCAAATTGTACACTCAGTGTGTTTCCTCAACAAGATCATCAGCTAAAGGCCCCCACCATCAAGACTCATTTTAATCGTTGAGTCGATTAACTACAGTGCAACTACACTGCAATGTTCTGTGTTTTGTAAAGATTTGTCAAAATGATGATCCACTTATGGGCAAATTATTGTAATGTAACTGTAAGGAAATGGTTGAATTAATTGCAGTCCCTGACATGGTATGTGTATAAATATCTTTGTTGAAATGGTCTTCTGTGTGACTCTGTGTGACTCTGTGTGTCTCTGTGTGTCTCTGTGTGTGTGTCTCTCTCTCTCTCTCTCTCTCTCTCTCTCTCTCTCTCTCTCTCTCTCTCTCTCTCTCTCTCTCTCTCTCTCTCTCTCTCTCTCTCTCTCTCGTATATAGTAAATGTCTACATTATACCACTCTTGACAGTCCCCAATAGCTCCCCATACATCAAACAAAAACACATCAGGAAAAGCAAAATCTCCCAGAACTGAGTCCAAGGCCTCTGCAAAGTCATCGGGGTTCTTCTTGTCTTTTCCTGCTTCCACGATGGTGGTTGCTGCAGAAAAGAAAGGACGGGACAATCGAGGGTTAACTGTTGATAACTACTGCCAAATTCTGGTAGATTTTCTTTTCTCAGCATCCAAAGCATATCTTCTATAGACTGTCATGACATTTGGAAATTAATCATGTAATTTACATGCCAAAAAGCTAGTTTACTGTTTGACAATGAAGAATACATTGGCTGTTGCCCAGGATGGCTATGGGGATTCGGGAGCAATATTTGGATGAAAATATGCAACCAAACATATTTTTATACGATCGTTTTAGGACCCAGAGATAAAACAGGGAGAAGGGCAGATTGAGAAATCAGGTTAAATTAGGTCAGGCCACTGGCCTTAAAAGTCTGGGAATTGGGAATTGGCAAACTCGTATCATTGATAATGTTGATGGTCTGCACGTCTCAAGTTCCTGATTCTTACAAGGACATTCAACTTGGCGATGCCTCGCTCCTGTGCTGACAACACAATGAACTACAACTCCTTAAAAATATTCAGTTTGTTGTGATATTCAGTTGGAATAAAAGTAAATAGCCCACAAATGATGAGTTTTGTGTATGAATACTTTAATGTCATAAAGTTAAATCTTGACTTTAAATCTTAACTTTTTCTGGAGCTTTCAACCTCTTTTTACGGCCTTCCTCGGCAGGTGGAGCTGAGAATGAAATGATATGCATGACATCTCCATGAAAACTGACCTGAGTGAAAGATATACTAAAGGAAGTCAAAAGTAAAAAGAATTGAGGAAAATACTAGATTAACACACGTAACAGCTTCCTCCAGGTACATTTCATCATGAGTTTATTTGTGGAGAGTATAAATTCTGAGGAGGAATTTTCCTTTTATCGGGTTCAGGTCTGAAGTGGCCTGGCCTATCTCAGCATGCCAGAGAGGCAGTGAGCGAGGCAGTTTACCAGCAGCAAACCTCACTGACTCCACGATCTGTGTGCAACATCCATTCAGCATTGGCTCACGTCCTCATATCTAAACATGGATTTAAAGGGTATGTCTATTTAAAGGACACAAGTGTTATGTGGGTGGTCTTACCCAGCTCCAGATCTCTGATACCCATGTAGCTCTCCAGCAGGTCGTCCACTTTCTTGGTGGCACGTTCTTCAAACTCGTTCTGCTGACAGAGTGAACAGTACAAATATAAAGCTGTTAGTGGAAATGTAGTGGCGTTCACGCTCTAAATATGATGACACAAGCACACCTTCTCATTCCAAAACATGTACGAGCCAAGCATATCTTGGGCTATTGTTTATCACTTGTCTTTATGCTATATAAATACAGTATATCAAGTATTGCTGTCGAGTGTTGTACTATATTTGTCCCTTCTTGAAAAACTTTTCACCCTTCAAACTTTCTCCAAGGGATAGGGTGTGTGAATTCAAATCTCAGTTCATTGTAATGTGAAACATCCTGCATTGACATGTAGGAAGTTGAGAGTGAGACATTGTTCAATGAGGAATAACAGACATTGTGCGACTCTGTGTACGTGCTTGTAGGTTTTTGTGTGACCAAAGTCAACTGCATTCAGTTCAGGTTAGGTAATTTCCATTATTCAGTGTACCCCATGGGAATGAAACTCACCACTTCCTGAACTGTAGCAGCACCCTTCGAGCGAAGACGAAGCGTCTCTCTCCCGTTCACCATCTTGCCTTCTGTAGATTTTGGCGCTCTGGTCCTCATTCCAATCATGTCTAACCACACACACAGAAACACGATGCTAATTAAATACAGAAACACTTCTTTATGGGTTCGGGTTTCTGCAGAAGTGTCTCACCGTGTTCTACTTCGATCATTTCCAAAGAAACCAAAACACAGTATATTTTTCCCGGGAAGGACACATTTAACAGAGACCAAAGCAAAGCACCAAAATGTACATTCACTTGTTCTGATGTCTATTTCTTGTCAGATGACAAACCCTTCAACAGTTTTTACCTGGAGTGTTATTCATCAGTTCACCTGAGGGCACCCCACTACTGCTGTGTTTTACAACCTGAAATATTGTTTTAATAAGTAATACTTGCTGTGAGATGAAATGTCATGATATACAGTTATATTGAATACAGTTATAATCACATTTCATGGTGTAGTTTGTTGTGATCTTGTGTCCCAGCTACACAAAGACAGTGTTGAAGCCAATCGTGGTGTTGTGTTGTTATTGTTGTCTGTAAGTGAATGTGAAAATGTACGTCTATTTTCAGAATCTTATGTCACTGATTACAAAAGGGAATCAAACCCTTTCCTGAGGGATGTCAGAGGTCAGCATCAACTATGTCACATGTTAACCATGTGTGGGACTAATATTCAGCAACTGCTGTTAGTCCCTCTCTAAGTTACTTCCCTTTATTTAATCAGGTCATCTCAATAGTGTAGAATAGCTACAGCAGACTTAAAGCTTCCACATGCTGCTTATTGAAATTGAATATAAAGTAGCAGCTGAATCGTCAATGTGAATGTATCTGCACACCACATAGTATTCTTTCTCTATTATTTCTGACTTTTGGGGCCATAATGATGTACCAGCTCTGTTACATTCAGGGTTCTAATTAGTGTAATACATTATTTTACGCATGAAATCTAATCCATCGTACGCAGATTTGGCAGCCAGTTATCGTATGTGTGTTTCGTTTATTAAGCGATTTAATTCACAACCATGACAATTGTGACTGTCAGGTTTATACAAAGAAATGATGCGATGTGTTTCTGCTCTGCTAATCACGTATATCAGATATTAACCTGCTACATCTGTTTAACTGAAGGCCTGAGGACAGTTTACCCTGATGTTACTTACAAAACCAGCTTGTGGTTTGATAATAAACAGTGCACTTATTTTAAGGTTCTTTTTTTTTATAAAGATGTTCACTAAATGGTGTACGTGTGGTTTCTGTGGAGCTTATTTATCTTGAACACAGCAGCTCACAAAACAAAACTTTTAAGTCGACATAGAGGAGTTTGAACATCTACGGTTCCTTGAGTCACGAGAAATTAGCAAACTCAATCGGCTGTGCAGATAAAGATCGAAAGCTCCAGAACAAGGGAGCGAGTAAGTGGACCTTGAGATGAGATTGTTTTGCAACTATTTTGCTATCTCTTATAACATCAGCAGGCATGGGCACAATATACTAAGAGATGCTGATTGTTAACAGGAAATTAGCCGGTTGACCGTTGATTTAGTGTCCTGTGAGATAACATGTGTAGCTGTGGACAGCTGGACTCCAGCCCAGTCCACTTCATCCACTGAAAAGGGGACTTCCTTTTTCCTCTCCAAGTTTTAAACCAGATTCCATACACAAGCCACTTATGTACTTTTGACACATAAAGCATTTCTTGGAAATGAAAAGGGAAAAGGGAAAAGGGAGCATTTATGGTAAAAAAAAAGTCACAGATCCAAAGTGTACAACATGTTGCCTCTGTGTAAGAGCAGATTTATGTCATTGACAACAGGCTGGTTTTAGGTGATGTCCCATTACATTTTTTAGATTCAATAGTTTTCTCAGATTCTAATCTTAATATTTTTTCATTGTAACTATCAACACATTGCAGTAATAAATACAGCAAAAGTCAGAGAAGGAAGTCGAGCCAAGTCCAATTTTATTCCTGGCAGATAAATAGCTGAAATGTATATGAAGGTGTCTTTCCGGCTCTCTAGAAATAGCGAAAGTACAACACGTACAGTATTAGTATTAGTGTGTGTGTGTTTGCGTGTGTGTGTGTGCATATGTGTGTGTGTGTGTGTGTCTGTGTTTGTGGAGGTTGCTTCCAGGAGGTTGTTTCTGTATTCCTATAAAAGGTTTGCTTCATTTCTGTTCTACATTTCATATGCCTGGTGTTGAATTGTAAACAAACAAACAAAAACACAAGATATTGAAATACATTTTTGTGCAGTAGACAATCTATTTTTTGAAGGGCCTCGGTTTGTCCTGTGGTTGTGATGTGATGGAAAATCCCTCAAAGCTTTTTAATTTGGTCAGGGTACATGCACATGATTGAGAATGAAAACACAATTCAGTGACTGAATTTAAAGAGTTCCTTTCCAATGCACTGCATAATTATTTTTTCACAAAAACAATTTCCAAAATCACTCAGTTTGTTAACAAGAGCTGAATTCACTGACAACCAAAATCAGTTTGTGTGTGCTAAGAGTTTATTTGACTGACTGAGCCATATGTTTCTGTATACTTCTGCTTCTTATGTATTCTGAGAGCTTAGGATAATGAAAACAACACAACAGAAATGTTTATTTCCCCCTGGAGTATTCACTTCCTGGTTCTCAGAACTATAGCCCTTCTGGTTTTTTAAATAACCAGAAATTGAATTATACTGTGGAATGCAAGTGATTACAAGGTTCAGGATTTGGGAGAAATTAAAAATACAGGAATACAAGGTATGGGGGCAGCAGTGCCTTACTGTTTGAAATCATTTGTTTACCAGAATAACCTGCCTACGAAAAGCAGAAATGTACTAGAAAGTGAACCACATCTGTAAATGATGTTATGTTTGCTTTCAACCACCATGTCTGACTGAATTAGGAGTGGATGTTTAGAATTCCCAATCTTCATCTGTTCTGCACATGACAGTGAAGCCCAGTCACAGAGAAACATTTTCCACTCACCAAAGGCCTTCTTGGGCCCCACCAGGCGGAGCGTGAAGGGTATGCCTCGTGGTTGCTCTTTCAGCATCTTAGCCACCTCGTAGTGTCGACAGCCTACGATGCTCTGGTCATTGATGGCCTCGATGTGGTCACCAACACAGACTGTCTTCAGCTGGTCTATGGTGCTGTCTTCCTTTATCCTCTGAAAAAAATACAATTGAAGTGTTTCACATGTGCAGTTTGGAGCCTTCTACAAATTGAGGTGACAGGGTTCAGCTTGTTTAGCTCTGCTACTTGTTCACCTTGATGAAAGCATATCCAGCTCCATTGTCTGTGATAGTGAGGCCCAATGCATCCTCCGTCTTTGTCACCTCCACCTCCTTGGTCTCTCCTCTGATGTGAGCGAAGATGAAGTCTTCCAGTCCGATCTGCCCCCCCAGTAGCTTCTGCATGTCCACTTTGTGAGAGTTGAGGGTGCAGAACAGGATCTAAGGGGAGAAAATGGACCAAAAAGTTAATTATTTCTATTTGTATTATTATTATTTATACTAATATAATATTAGTCTTTATTAAACAAGGACCATGCATAAAAAAACATTAATCTCAAAAAGAGAAGAGCTCATTTATGCCAGGGTTAGTTATAAGATATGTTACATCTGTAGTCCCTGGGCACGTACACACAGAACCATCTACAGACACTAAAACATTTATTTACATGCAACCCCATTACAGTCTCTATCACACTAACAATTATACAGACACATTTACAAGCACACATCAACATATAAATACCAGCACCTTCATCCAGTACAAGTACAACTTTTAAAGTTTTTCTGTTAATAACTGAGCAGAAATCAACATCTCGAACACCTATGCAAAAGTGAAACACACACTGTATCTGAGTATTTATGATATGATGTCCACCCTCTGCACTAAAACAAGATTAAGACTCCACCAAATTTTCCATTTAGAAATATAAATAACATTACAACATTACATTTACCATTTCAAAGCACATTATTCAATTAGAAAAAGTGTATACTAATTAACTGTTTTAATTGCCCAATAATTCACTTCAACTTCAATTTGCTTTTGGTGAAAACTTCAAGTGTGTGTTGTTTGTTATGACATGTATTGATCATCCCTAGCAAGTTACTTTTTATATCGTGGATGAAATATGTTTTGAAAAACAACAATAATTTTCCTACCTATTTACAATACATGTGTTGGTTATAGTTTCTGTTGTAATTGTCTTCCTCCTGTTTTATTACAAGAGTGAATGGAGCCCATCAGAATTCCTTTAGCTGTGCTGTATAGAGATTAAACAGCAGAGGGCAGTAGAGTCAACAATTTGCTATTGTGGCCATTTTGTTATCAGCCATAATGTGACAACTCGTTAAGAGCCTTTGTGTATTTCAAGATGAATGTTTAAATCAGTCACAGCACACAGGCTATTTGATTAGAAATGTTTCTGTTCATGTTAGGGATTAAGTGCTTAAATTATGGTTGCTATCAAAGGATAGTGGTTGAATTAAGAGTGTCTCACAAAAATATAATAAGTAGCCGATATACACTTAAAATGAAGACCTTTTTTTTTTTACTAAACATCAAATCTGACAATCACACCATCTAATATCAGACATGTTTGGGAGAAAATGTGTCTAAAGAGAACAGCTTTTGCACATTCTGTATGCTGGAGTGAACATGTGACTTTCAAATAACATTTCTTCAAACTCTAGAATGTATAATTAGAAAAGCCTTTTTGTTTTTGTTTTGCAATCTGAAACTTGAGGTTAAAGTTTAAGTTTGACTATACAATCCATAATGGAAATTCAAGATAACCTGTGTGAACTGTTATCTCACTTGGAGTAGTTCCTGTTTTAGATAGCCAATTGCTCATAGTAATTCTCAGTCCAAGGTCTTCTTTGGCATCTCACTGTACTGTAACTCTATGTTGTATGCGTTCAGTCCAGGAGGTCAAGGGAAATGCTTTACCTCTCACTATCACTAACTAATTGCCTGTTATTTCCCACAGGAAGTCTTGTATCTTGAATTCTGACTGCAGTTCAAGGTCTTGTAGATATACATGCCGCTAAATAATATTTGCCAGAAAAAAACATTGGTTTAAGACTTATCAATGTTGATTTAACAGCAAAGCAGGCAAGACCAGACAAAAGGTGTGTGTTTATTATTATTTTCTAGTCTTCTGCATTATATGTAAACCGTTTCATAAAGTGACAGTAAAAAGTGACATTCTCTGACAAAATCTTAAAAGTCTCAAAGACTAAAAGATTCATTTATACTATTTATTATTATGTATTTGCTACAATGTAAGGCTGCAAGCCTATTAATAGTAATCCATCCGACCATTCTAAACTGTTTATTCTTTCAGGATGGCTGGTTTCTGATTCAATTTGGACAAGAGCATCTGAGAGTTACAACCTACTAACTCTTATTCCTCTGTCCACTCATCTAAAATCATTCTGGGTAAAATGATCAGCTAAATGTTTACACTGAAAATGCAATATCAAAAGATGAATACAAGGGTGTGTAAGTATACTTATTTGATGTGGTGGGATATCCTGGGTTAATGAACATAGGTTGTTCTGATATTTACATTTAGTTTAGGAATTGACTCTTGTGTAACACAAAGAAAAAACAGGGCAACACAAGAAACAGTTGCCTGATAAGATCATCAAGGTTAACTCCTATAAGAAGTACATTGGTCTACATCCGTTCATCTCCAGTAATTTATGTCCAACTGGGAATAATACACTGATAGAAAAAGTCTTCATGGTGGCCTTCATAACTATGCTGATAAGTATTAGATAAGGCCAATGTTGAATTGTATTGCTTTGTTACCATAATATACCGGAGGACCATGCAGAACAGCAGTGTATCTGTTCATGGCCACCATTATCCTTATTCTTTTTAAAGTGTATCCTCGTATTGAACTGCACAAACAACCACAGTTTAGTACACACAAAATGTGTACATGCAGAGGACAGAAAATTGGTTGTCTACATCTAAAGCCGTGCAACAGTCTTTCCTCAACTAACACTTTGCTACCACGTACACACTCTTTGATCACTCTACTGTTGCATCTTCTTCCAGCTGGTCTAGATAAACTTAATCTCAATGCCTGTATGAAATACAAAAAAAAAGTGTAGCTAGTGGAAAAGTCATTCAGTGACAGTCTGGGGCCTTTGGTTGTGTTGAGCATTGAGAGCAGTATCAGGCTGTGGGGGTGGTTTGAGCAGCCTTGACCTACCAAAGGTTTTAGTAGACTTCTCAGGATCTGCCTTGCAGCTGCCTGCTGTAACCTGACTGTATACCGCACCTTTGATCCCCTACTGTGCTATCAATTAATTGTTTAGTACCATAATCTTGTATAACCATTTTGGAAATATGATTTACCTGAAATTGACAATTTAATGGATCTAAAACATGGACAGTTCAGTCACTTCTTACAGCTTCTAGCTTTTAGATATTTAGGATAATGTAACTTCTTCGGGTATTTTAAATGGCAACTCCATTTTTACACACAAAGGTCTTATATATGTGAGCTTCACCTATACTCGGGACTGTCTCTGCCGTTGCTGCTTCTACACTACATAAAGGGAGTGCCCCTTTGAAAGGCTGTTTTTCCTTGAGTATTTGACCACTTTACCTTGGTTTCTCTATCAGCTGAAATGTAGCACTGCTGGACTTCCTGCTGATAATAATCTATCAGATTTAAAAGGAACAGTAATATTATGTAATTGTTAGTTATATTATTGATATTTGCATCAATGTAACTAAGCACCATAACTGAATTTGAATAGCTTGCAAAGCAACGTTTTCGTAACTTGCTTTTATTTTTGCTCTAAAGTCACTACCATTGCTTTGTCTTGTTGTTCTGTATTTGTTCCCATTATTAATCCTGGTCAAGGCGCAGATCACTACAAACTCTGGCAGACAGTAGTGAGGCCAAATGATCTTCAATAGTGCATCATGGAAAATAGCCTAGAATGGAAACCTAACACCTATTTGCATCTGGCCTACCAAACCAGAAATCCACCAGAATAACAAGAAATGCTTTGTCTTGATTATTTTGTCACAAAACTGGAAATGCCACTTCTTAGCCTAATCATTACATGCATTACAGGATTTGTTTTGTACCTCAGAGGGGGAGATGTTGAACACTTCAGCTATCTTGGCGTACAGCTCCTTGACGTTGGTGAATCCGTGGATGCGGCCTGTGGGACTCCCATGAGCCAGCTGGGTGTGGAAGATCAGCCTAGGTCTCGGGTATTCTGGTGGCCCTGGTGGTGGTGGTGAAGGAGGAGGAAGCGGAGGCGCTGTGGGCTCCACACACCCCTGGTTCTGGGCCTTCTGCTCCTCCATGGCCTCGGCCCCTGCTGCCTTGGAGTCCTGCGGGCTCATAGCCTCCCCGTTCTGCATCGGGCCCCAGCTCAGGTATGATCCTCCTCAGGGAGCCCAGGTGGTGCACTGCTCTGGCAAAGAAAGAAACTCTGTCCTTCCCCCCGCTTAGCTGACCAACCACCCAACCAAAAAGCCACCAGAGCTTTAGGGTGAAGAGCACAGATGAATTAGTGATGAGAGTAGCCTGGTAACAATAGCTGGTAGAGGCCAGCCAGACCCTGCTGGGTAGAAACCCAACACCCTTTGAGTTGAGGACTGTATGTGTTACACCTGAGCCTCTGGCAGCTTACGCAAAGAGAACACAAACAAAACACATCAAGTAAAGGTTTCTTCAAACTCTAATCCTCCATATCAGTCTGGGTGCAAGACATACATGACCCTGAATTTGTGAATATCCCTCTGAAGTGTGAAAATGCCCAACATATCTGCAAACTATTTCCAAAGAGGACAGTTGCAGATGGCCACAGACAATGTCCCAGTGTTACAGGTAAGATGATATCATTGGGTAGGGAGTAAGGTGCTCCCCCCTTCGCTGGCCTCGTTAAATGAAATTGGCTGTTGCTGGGGTGAATCCTTGGTGATGCACTGACCTTTTTCACCCCACAGACAGCCCACAGATACGGAAGATAACAGTTACAGCCTCTAAATGGATGTTTAATTAATATAGGTAGCTTATTTGGTGTTTCTGGTAAAGTTTTTAAATATCAGTTTACAACCTTGCTTTTAAGCCCTTAAAATAATAATAAATAATAAAAGATGAAGTCCTAGAAATTATGATATACAGTATGTGTATAAAAGATACAATTTAAAAAAGTGATCTTATTTTGTAAACCAAGAACATAAGTCACTCAATATCTTAAATAAGATTTTTTACAATGGTGTCCTAATCAAGTCTTGTGCACAATGATCTGGAGCATCTGGAGTAGTGATGGAGTATCTTGACTCGGAACAAAATGCTTAATATACATTTGGCACATAATGGAAATAGTGCTGAGGTACTGTATAACGTATGTTAGACAGATTTTCTCTAGATTTTGACACTCAGACAGATGGCTCGAGACAGATAATTCATTAATTAATTAGCTTGGTCAGGGGATTTTCACACATCAGCTGAGAGATGTTTCACTAACAGTCTGTTAAAACTGAAAAACCTTGATAGACGTATCCCTATTTTGTTCTGCCATGATGGTCTGTTGGCCTACATAATTTTATTCGTCACACTTTGTCCCATGTGATGCGTTACTCATGTACAAACCAAGGATGCTGTCATGATAGGACACAGCAAGCTATCTATCTCTCTACCAGATCTGGAAATGTGACGTAAGCATTTTGATTCCTTTAGACAAAGATTCTTTCAGGATGAATACCAAAAGAGATTTGAGAGGACTGTACTGATCCAGAACTGTACTGAGCCAAGACTGTACTGATTTGTCAGGATTGTACTGATCCATTAAGTACTGGTCCATGACTGTATTGATCCATTAGTATACTGATCCATCAGGACTGTACTGATCCATTAAGTACTGATCCATCAGGATCATACTGATCCATTAAGAACTGTACTGATCCAGAACTCTACTGATCCACCAGGACTGTACTGATCCATTACTGTACTGATCCACCAGGACTGTACTGATCCATTACTGTACTGATCCAGGACTGTACTGATCCACCAGGACTGTACTGATCCATTACTGTACTGATCCAGGACTGTACAGTTCCACCAGGACCATACTGATCTATTACTGTACTGATCTAGGACTGTACTCATCCACGACTGTACTGATCCACCAGGACTGTACTGATTAGATGCTGTACTGATCCAGGACTGTACTGATTAGATGCTGTACTGATCCAGGACTGTACTGATCCTTGCCAATGTATGCTGCCTTAACATAATGCTTTACTTTATAAAACAGGATTTCCATCAGACATGTGCTGCATTTTATTTGTATATACATGTATTGTCCTGAGTAATACTGACATACTATAGGCTTTCTTTGGAAATCCAAAATATATTGTTACATGCCTACTGTGTTTAAGAATAATATTCACACAAAAATGCACATTCCATTATTGTACAGTATAGGGGTACAGTCTGTTAAGGACCTTTATTTACTGCTTCATAAGCAGTCCTACACACCTGTGCTGTAACGTGCATGGCTGCAGATGTCTGTGCGTCATAGCCTCGTTTTTCCAGGCCAAGGCGATGCCAGCCTTCCAAGGTCGGAGTGTTTACACCAGCAGCTGATAATAAGGATCTCACTGACAAATTATACCTTTTGAAACAGATACCAGGCAGTCCTTTAAATGAAGGACATCTCACGTTCTCTTCTCTCAGAGACATGACTTGGGAAACATCAGTGAAAACAGACCGACTCGGTTCCCAAGATGTGTAATTGGCAGCACAAGAACAAATAATTTGTATTGCGACAACCTTCATTTCACTTGACAATTTCCAAAGGGGCCCAATCAGAAGGACATCTACCCACCTTAATATGAACATCTTGATTGTTCACAAGCAAACCAATCAAATCAAAAGCTTGATTTAGCGCACAGATGTCTCTAAAAGCCTTATTCTGCATTTTCTGAAATATTAAAAACTTGTTTTCACTCTTAATCTCTACTTTTTTTACAATATGTGCAGCCACTGATTCAGTACAGGTTAAGGCAAAGGCTTTGTTTGCACATTTTGTAAATAATCTGTAGGGATAATACACGTAAAACTGAAATGTTATATTACAAGCTTAACAACTTTACATGAAAGTCTTTACACCTTCCGTTGCAGACTGATAACCCACCTGTTTCAACTGCACCTCGGCCAATAAAAAATATATATTCTTAATTATTCTATCGTTTCTGTAAATTGCACTTACATTGGTTTGGCTTATTTGAAGCTATTGTACTGCCAATATTCTTACTGTTCAGAGTGGTATCCTCATGATTGTTTGCACTTATTGTAATTTGCTTTGGACAAAAGTGTCAGCTAAATGAAATGTAATGTAATATAATGTAATACATGCCAACAGTAATGAAACATGCAAGATTCATAACAACACAACCTGTCAAAGCTTTACTTTACAGTGGTTAGGTATTACAGAGAAGTACAAGAGAAAGTAATAAGAGCTAGTCAATGAAAGCTCCAGATATATTTCTCCTGTTGGCAAAACATATGTTAAAGACACCCTTCTTATGTAACTTTCTGCTCATTGGCTCTGAACAGATGGTGTGTCATTTACAAATATTGACTAGACCAGGAGAAAATTATTCAGGCTTAATGACTCACATTGTTAATATTAGTAAAATGTGTGGTCTTATGGGAAAAAACATTTTCAGTAATGAATAAACATGTTTATTTTATTTTATTATTTCCTATAAATACAATTTATTATTATTATTATTTGTATTTTATTGTTTTTTCTTTTGTTTTGGGGTTAAGGATACTTGAAAGAACAGTTTTCATTCAGCAGTGAAAGTGTGCTGTGCTGAATGTGGATTTCACGTCAATTTCACATCTCACTGATACACAGTGCCTTTCTACGAAACAGCGCCTCAAGGTCATGATATCATGCGTGGTTCGTATTCCCAAACAAATGACCTCAAACCACCTGCATATCGTGATGCTGGTGAGTCCTGGTTCTTTGCGTAGTTGCCCACTTTAACCAATTATCTATCCAGCTTTCTCACTGATGAATCACACAGAAAATCCTGTTATTGCCTACGCTGCATCTACACCCCCTTATTGCATCATATACTTCCTCTCTATCTGCTTTGTTTACTGGCAGAAGAGATGGAAGGGGAGACCGTGGGCCTGGCTGGTGTGGGCCAGATTGTGTGAGTGGGTGGGTGGGTGGTGTGTTTGCTGTGTCATGTGGCAATACACTGCCTGTTCTGTTCCTGGTGGCGTGATGGCGCCTGAGCTTCCTGGTCAGAAAAAAAGGGCTTTTAATGCTAAGATTTGTGCGCATTTCTCTAAACAGTCACCTGATAATGACTGGTTTTCTTTTTTGTATTCAAGGTCTTCATCAATACATTGGTGACATATTCTTGAGAAAGCTGTGATGTAATCAGAGTGAAGTGTGTTTCGCTGATTTGTCATGATGTGATGTATCAATGGCATCAAGACAAATTCTGGACAGTTATTTAAATTGACTAATAGGACCTTTCGTCACTCTCCTTATATAATATTCAGAACAAACATTGAACAAACCTGATAGCCAAGGTTGTACTTTTTAATGTAAAAACTATTACCAAAACAGGACATCCTACTCCATCAGGACCTGTGCTTTGTATTTTTTATATTTTACAGGGGAGTTCTCCTCACATGGAGATCAAGGTTCAGGTTCAGCAACAGAAAACCCTTACACTTGCTCATGGACACATTAAATAATAGATGTAGCAGGAAGCACGAACCCAATCGTAAAACATACAACGCCTGTCTAAGTACAACACCCTTCTGGAGCATATTCCCTCACAAGTAACACACAGTCATCCAGTGTTACTATAGTGTGACATAGCTGATGATTTAACTCTGGCCTCCTGGCCTTGGTCTGCTGACTGCAGTTGTTTCTTTTTTCTCCAGTAAGAGGGGATATGAGAAGTCCCTACTTTAGCTGCCTGCACAATGCTGGGCTGAAATTAAGTGTTTTATGCTGTGGCATTAGAATAAAAGCCACCAACTGAGCCATTGACCAGCCTTCTGATTCACTGGCCTCCACTTCCTTTCATAAGAACAGAGACATTGGTTTCCTGGCTCATTATGATACATGAGGTTGCAGTAATTTGACTTTTTAACATCATTTGTCCTGCCAGCTTTTGCAGTACTCAGTACTTGATCTGCAACTCCTCTTTTCAAAGGAATATCGCTATTTCTTATGGTTTAAAAGCCTAATATCTAAAATAACTGACAATAGCTGTATACCCATGAGTGCTATTTTATGTTACTAAAATGAATATTATGGTGTAGCATTATATTTAAGGTATAAATTTACCCGGCGTCACACAATACAATTCAGCTTTATTATAGTTTGTGGATATAAAGCAGTATGTAAAACAGCCCCACCCACGTGTACCAGTAGTTACCAGATTAAGCTAGTGTGATGTGGCAAATAAACACTATTGTTGAACCACAATGGGTATTGTCCAAGTTGTTAGGACGTGAAATGATCATCTCATAATCATTAAAAAGACCCGAGTGGCACAATAACAACATGTTTTACAGGTCTCGAGAAAGGGACAGCCCGGATACTATATAAGGTAATGGGCGGTCGGTGAAAGCCAACTACCCCGTTCTGATTGGAGAACCAGACTGACATGACCGTTTTTTCACAAGTCGTTGCCGACGCTGATTGGTCGGTTGACTTGGTCCGATTTTGGCTCATTATCTTAATCAGCCGTGGATGGAGTGAGGAGAAGAAAAAAAGCAGAAGCCGAACAAGAACGGTGGAGTCTGGCGTGGAGCGTCGTTTCTACACGAACCGACGACCACTGGCTGAGGGAAGAATGCTTGAAAACAAGAGAGAGAGATTGAAAACCTTCCTCAAGAAGATCGACGAGAAGGCCATCGTCAGAATCAAGCACTTCATGAAAGAGAGGTAAGCGGAGTGTGTGGCTAGCTCAACCGCTATCTGCCGGTTAGCAACATCAACAGGGTAGATGCTAATGGTTAGCATTTCTCTGATGATGACAACGTCTCATAAGGTTACGTTCCTATTTAACACGAAACCATGAAATGTGGTTTAGGAATGATTTTCTAACTGAAATGTACGTAAGGGGACAATACGTCTTTCAGTCAATGAGTAGACTATGCTAGCAGGTTAGCCATCCGCCTGGCTGAAGATGTGTTGGCATTTAAATTAACATCACCTTTTAGCTAACTGTGTCATCAATTGCATTCACTGACACTGAAATTAAACATTATAATCTGAAATTTAACGATTTTCGTATCTCAGTTTTAATACATTTGGTAGGTGTAGAGTAGACTGGCTGTTACGAGTATATTTGCAATATTAGTATACACACTGGGTTTTACCACTGGTTAAGGCGAACGTTATGTCGGCTTTGCTAACGTTACCATTAGTCATTGATTGAGCTGTTGGTGACCTACTCACCTGACATAGTTGATATAGCATGCATGATGATAATAACAGACTTTGATAACCCTGAGTAAAGTGCTTTTTTAGTAGTGAAATGTAAATAATTATTTGCAGAATGATGGCCATTTATCTGGGAAGTATTTCCATGGGCTTAGTTTAATATTAGGCTTTTTGTGAAGTGTTTGTACGGACACAGTACAGTCTGAGGGTTTCATTTATAATCATTTGTTTCTTTTTTCATTGGGCCATTTCCAAGAACACAATGATTGACCCACATCAGCCCTGTAAAGTGGTGTTATGTTTGTGTGGTTTGAGTCTAGTGGCAGACTAATCTATTCCATGCAACATAAATAAACAGCATTACATGGTAGAGTGGCATAAAGGGAAGTAAGTCCAGATCTAGTAAGTTCTTAATCTCGCCTGTGCCTCCTGCTCTGAAAGCATGACTTCATTCACTGGCCTATGTGGGTCAGATTGCCGTCACTTTTTCTCCTTCTGTCATGTGTGATCCAGCCCATTTTGAGACCCGGAGCAGACCAGCTTTGCACCGGCGCATGCACAACCTATTTGACTCTTATAAACATGCACACACTTATATTGTGTTACCCCCAGGGAAACAAACACACAACACACACACACACACTTGTCACACATGGGACGAGCAAGTCTATGTTTTCCCAGAAAGGACTATTTTTAGCTCCCATGAGTCGACCACAGGTGGTACATAGTGTTATATAAATGCTCCCTGTATCTCAGTTAGTGCTTCTCGTCCTCTGAGCTTTGCCTTTCACTTTCCTCCCCATAGATAGCCATTTGCTGGAGAACACGAGCCCTGCTAATCAGCCTTGGCCTGCTGCTTATCAGCATAGCTATGATGTGTCTGTAGTATGGTATGTGGGGTGATTATCTGTTTCCACAACACACACATGTATATGACAGTGTTGGGCCTCCGTGAGCCAAGGGTCTGACCATGTAAATACAACATCTGTCCATAGTCATTTAATCCCCTTCATGTTCTAGTCGGTTTGTTCTTCATATACTTAAATATTCCCTATGATAATGCTCGAGTAGCCAAGTACTTGAATGTAGCAAATGAGTAACCACACGCCTTAACGCTGAATATCTACTTGCTAGCTCATTTTGCACTGCATACAGGTTTGCAATTCACACTGTGGCGAAAAATATGAATAGCCTTGTTTCAATAGGGGGAAAAACTATTGCTGCAAAGCTTGTTTAGATTAAGGAGCCTGGAATAGGTTGGGTGGGGCAGCTTTAAAAGCGTTCTGTTGGCTCCAGGAAGATGCTCCCAGGACACAACTTCCTCGCCACTGTGGGCAGTGAAGACCGTGTAGGTCTAAATTATGAGATGTGCTGCAGGCGTAGCGGAAAAGCCCAAGTTAGAGGATGAAAACCACATCTGCAGTACTGTTTATTGCCAAATGAAGGGTTGCGTTCTTAGCAGCTGGTCACGGTTGAAATGATGTGTTGCCTCTGTCATGCTAGTGCTAATGACCACTCCTTTGCCCATGTCACAGAGCCAAGAAAAAGGCTATATTTTTCGTAGCAGTTTCACCTTTTGTACTCTCCATAGTCTGGTGAATTCCACTTAAAGTAGTTGCGATAGGTTAGTCTAATTTCAGACACACAAGGTATTCTGTCAAATCACCCGCTAACTTTTTGTTTCTCTTTTTTCATACATTTTGCCCCCCATGCATTTCCAAAATCAATCAATGTTGTTTTTCACATGAAATCGTACAAGGTACAGCTACTCCAGTGAAATGCAATGTCGTCAGCTCTTAGAATGATTGGTGGAATTTCAGCAATACACAGCAATACACTGCTTGTACCAGCTTTTCAAGCCTGCAAGTGACTGTGGAATTCATTTAGACTCTAAATGGCTTTGCCACATGTAGTACTTTTGGATATGACTGTTCACGCAGACAACCTGCTGTTCTGAGGAGCTGAGATCAACACACTTCTGCTGTAGATAAAACCCATGCCGCTTTGTATACAGTAGAGTGGCCTACTTTTACTTTTTCCAGCCGCCACCGCACCATGCTATTTCTCCCCTGCTCAAATGCCTGGTCGCTGAAAGTACTCTGCGTCGCCTTGAAGAAAGACCCTCTCTGTGTCTCTGCCCAGTTAGCACTGAGGAACTGGAGGGAGATGCTGCCTGCACAAGGCCACATGACTTCTCACTCCCAACACACACGCAGTTATTCTGTAGCACACAGACGCGTACTCTGTTCCATTTGGCACACATGCACACAGTCTTCCTGCAGACTGAGCTCTGGCAGGGCGCCACAGACGGCATGTTATTTCCCAATGACCACTGGCTTCCCTTCCTTACTGCTCTATTGAAGCATGCATGAAGCATGCATGCAGCATGCAGACGCATAATGCCTCAGTCCATCTCAAATAATTGCCAATATTTGAAAATGAAAGACAACCCATAATATTTTTCTGTTAGTTTCTGGTTTTGAAAGTAGGTCAAATAAAATAAAAAAACTAGAATACTAAACAAGATTATCAAAGATTAAACTTGCATAAACTTTGACATCTTAACTGTCCCCTTTGGCTCAATAAAGCACAGCTGCAACAATCTGTTGTTTGGAAGAAGCTGGTTCTGATTGGATGATGAGGAATCAGCTGTTCACATGACGACAATTATCCACAACTCTCCAGAAGATGGTGCTCTCACAACATCTAGATCAGCAAATTCTCAGACAATCTCACAGGGTTACATGGATGTACAACCTTTGTCAGCCTTGCTTGTGAACCTGGGACTCCTGTTGTTAGACCAGTAATGTTGCCTGTTAGAAAGCTTTGACATAAGAAACTAGCATTGAAGAGCTGATGTGGCTGATTCCTGCAGCAGGACTCCTGGGATCATGTCTCATCTCGGGAACGCAAACGAATGCATCATAACTCTACACCAGGAGTTATTTTGCCAGCTGGAATATCCTGTGCTGGGGAAGTCAGCTTTCAGTTGAGTGCAAGCTAGTGGCCAGTGAGTTTAAACGTGTGCATCTTTTATAAGATTATATAACTTGCTCGTAATTTTCTTTTTAAATTATTAATGAAATGTGATCATTGTAAAGAAGTATTTCCAGTCCTGTTTTATAACATAAAAGAGCCGGTCACCCAGTTTACTAAAGTTTATAGCTCAGCATAGACATTCCATCAAAAATGTCAGGTAACGATTTGCCCATGTTAATTCTCCAGTTTTGAATTTAGTTGCCCAATTGATGATAGGAAGGGTATATTAATATATTTTATAAGAGTGCTTTATCAGGCACGTAGATTAACATGACTAGCGTGAGAAGTGCCCTTCTCACAAGCATTGTGCAAGTCTTATCTGTAGATAGTGACAAGTGCAAGGTAGAATTGCTCATGAGTATGTGCATAGGCAGTGCATGTTCAATTTATTATTATTATTATTATTATTATCTAACTGGCAGGGACAAAAAATGGACCTCTGGTTCACCCCTTTTTCTGCTCAAATGTCACCGGGATGAACTGATATGTTAAGAAATTAATTCGACTTTTGTGAAGTTTCCTGCTCACTAGGTGTCTGCATTATGCAGCTTTGAAATGGCTAATAAAGATAACCGTTGTGTAAACTATATGTTGTGGACTATCTCTGTAGGGAATTAGGAAGTGACTTTATGCAATCGGGGGTAGATAAAGGGTTAAAGGATAAAACGCTGGCCTGTTGAACCTTTTACTTCAATGGACATCTTGTAATCCAACATTGACTGACTGGTTTTTTTTTTGGTACACGGGCTAAATGTGTAGTCTGTTAATGAGCAAGCAGGCGATTCAATGTCAGACTCGAGAGGCAACATGGCTGTAGCAATGAGCAAACCTGTGACATTTTGACTATGGCAAAGTGTATTTATTACACAGCCGTCCCTCAGCTTTCATCCTGCAGCTAGACGCCAAGAGGTGTACCGTTAAAAACGTGGCAGGCGCTGAGAAAGGTGCGTTAAAGAGTGATGTATGAGGGCTAAATTAGGACTGTCACGAGTGCAGTTGGACTTTATCTCTCTGCTTGAGTTTCCTGGATGGTGATATCATAGGTATAGAAATAGCCTATTGAACATCAGCATTCGACTGTACTGTAAATGCAACAGATCCTCTTTTCATTCACAACCCTCAGAGTATCGGCTAAATGAAATGTAGTAATGTAAATGATACTGTATTATTCTATTGACTCATTATATATTATTCTGAGCTTTTCTCCCGTTTTCCCTTCAGTCAAACACACATTCTTGTGTGTAATGGCTCCATTTACACCATCGACAAAGAGTAAGCGCTACTATTGTTATGCACTGGCACTTTTAAAGCCATCTCCTTGTTGTTATTCAGAGCAGGCTATTGTTAATGTTGTTTGTCCTTCTAAACTGAGAACAACCTGGCAATGTTTCTCTCACGCCCACATTTTTCACCGTCTACCCCCTACTGTTGTAGCCGTTTCCGCGACAACACAGACAGAGAAAGGACTCCGAAAGGACAAAGCTTGAGAGGGCATTTCAGACTTTAAGTCCTGTTACTCTTTTCAGCCCCTTTTTTCTCGTTTTCTTTCTTTTCTGGCGCTATTTTCATGTTGAGATCGGTGGTGCTTTAAAACATTGCAGTAAAACAGACCTTTACACCCACTTGATCTGGCCGTCAATGCTCAGGGTCTAAGTGCAAAAGATACAAACTGCCATACTCATTTGGCTGCCTCAACCAGTGGTGGCTTATAGAGATTGTGGAGGGAGAACTCTGTTGGTCATGGAGAGAGGAAAAGGCTTGTTGAACAAACAAGCTGCTGTGGCCGATTCTGGCTGCGCTGAGGATCTGGGAAGGTAAGACGAGTAACCGTATCCCGTTTCTGATCTTACCCAGTATTTCTAAAACCGTCCCTGATGAGGAAGGGCTGACTTGAGCAACGTTGAGTAAATGTAGAATTATTGTTTGGCTATGTTTTCTCCCTATTTTAAAATGACTGAGGTTAGGTACATGTTTCTTTCCACCAGCATGTGGGAACTTTGTCAAACTTTTTGTTGGACTTCTATCATGTGATTGTGAGTCTCATATCTGTGAAGCAAATACAAAAAAAACAAACCGCCCGTTTACCTGGAAAAAGGTGTAATGATTTATTGCTTTCTCGATTGATCGTCTGTAAATCCAGGGAAGTGTGCTAGCATAGCTGCGGTCACGGACGTAAGCCAATGAACGCCTTGACTCTGTCTTGTATGCTCCCTTAGGATAACGTCAGAACAAACGCAGATACAGGAATGGATCAAAGAGTGATACATTTGTCAGTGACCTCCATTCCACAAAACGTAGCTTTATGTGATGATGCCGTTTGGTCTGTACTTGCAACATGGATAACGAATTGCAGGCGTCATTGACTTTGTTGTTTACGTGCGCTGCTTTTTGTGCAGTTAAATTCTGCATTTTATAAAGCTACTACTGCTAGGGAGCTGGACATAAAACGGAGGCCTTTCCTTTCCTTTCATAAATCTATGCTCATTTTGTTTTGTACAACTTTTGTGAAGTTCCCAAAGCAACTGGAAACAAACAAAGCATAAATGCTGCTCTTCAGTACGAGTCTGAATTAAGTGTGGATGTAGCTTAAGTATTGTGGCGCTGCAGAGATGTCCAGGCCTACATATCTTATTCTTTAGACTTGATTAATAATAATCTTTCCAAATCGTTCATCTATCCACTGCTGCAGATCATTTAATGTGCCTTTTGCATGCTTTGAAATGTGTCATTGTGCCACGCTGGCGATACAAGTAGTCCCATCATTGATTGTGTTAGATTGTATGGTACACTGCTCCAACAAGGAAGTAGGTTAGAGGTCAAGGCCTCTGTCTGGCCATGACACACCCATTTAGGTAGGCTTTCTCCTGCTTTGTAAATATGAAGTGGTCATTAAGAAACATCACATTTATGTAGTACATAGTTCATTTTATAATTAGTGTTATTTCCACAATGTAACTTTTTGGTGATTACACTGGTTGTTACGCAACTATTCACCCGGCTTTGTCCTTGAACACCTTTTTTATAGACTCAGTTTCCTCTATTGAGACGGGCTGGGCATAAAATGTGCTTCTAGTTTCACTTTTAGAGATTAGATTAAATTCTTGCATTTATTCTACCCGATGCCCATGTTTTCTAAACCGAACAACCTGCCAGTGTAAAGAGTGCCAGTATTTCCCAGAGCCTCTGAAATAAAAGTGGCTGACTGCTAGACTGTCTGTGTGTGTATTGACCTAAACTGCATGTTAATAAGTGTAAAGATGGCCGTAGTCTGGAGTCTGTCGTCAGAGTAATACAGGCACTTTACTGAGAAATTCAATTCGCAAAACTTTCAGCATCTGTGGGAAAATTGCATCCCATAACCCTAGGTCGAGTGCTTTTTAAGTGTAAAGCACATCCATCTGAAAGAAAGGAGTGCTGGTGGCTGCCTCAGTGTTACAGGAAGCCTGCTTCAACCTGACCTGTTAATGGTGACGGTTAGTCCTGAGTAAAGGAGGAAGTTGTTGAGAAATTCAAACCGTTGTTGGGCAAATAGGTCAGGTGAGCATATTTGAACATAGACAAGCATCTGGTCAATGGTTCAGTGCTGTTTATCTAAAATTGTTCTCAGGGTGTTATCTTTTGTCTAAGTTTGCTAGCTGTTTTTTATGTTTATAAGTATTTATATTTTATAATGTATGACATCCGCTCTTATTGGTCACAATTGGATAATCAGTCAGACTAATTACAGGTAGGCATCCACCCAAAGCTGCAGCGCATGCTTTTCTCTGACCTTTTCTCCAATTACTCAAGCGATGCGGTGGTGACATTGTTCAGGGGTTACTGACGAGCTAAAAGAAAGCAGCAAGTGTTTTTCTTTTTTTTTCTTCAAATGTCAGATTTCTTATAAAGAAGTTCTTAACACCCTGAGTGCATTTAAGGAAGACTTGAGATTGTGTTGTGTTGTGTTAGCACCTTGGCATGATTCATTGCCTAAGGGGGGGAAATAATGCACCACTCCTAGATTGGGCCCGTCTAAGCACCCACAAGTATTTTACTTTCTCACTCAGTGCTTAAAAAAAAAAAGTATAACGTCTCTTATCCTGCTTTGCCCTACCAGAACGAATCCCAACAAGACAGGATTTTGATGCTGGAAATTTCTGTGGAAGATTTTATGGGATGGACCTGGGATTTTATTGGATAGTTTTATTTTTTAAAACATGTTGTTGCCTGCGTGTGTGTGTGTGTGTGTGTGTGTGTGTCTCTCTCTCTCTCACATATGCTTGTCCGGCTCTGGGGGAGTGGCTCAGTTTGACGTCACGCACTACGGAGTGTCACACCATTCTCAACACAAAGTTGCTTCCTCTTAGAAGCACATTCATATTGCAATACAGCAACAGGTTTTCTTCTTTCTGTCAGGATATGGCAAAGGACCCTGACTTAACTAGTACAAGAACTACTCTTGGACGACACATTTAAATCTTAAAGAGAACGAGTAACAATCTTTTGGGAATATTTTTTTTATTATCTCATTGACTTTATTTTTGGAGAGTGAGGCCAGTAAGTATAGCTTAGAGATAATAGAGCGTTTTGAGTTTTTTCATAAGAGAAGGAAATGCCTACTGTCAGTAGGTATATGAGTTTTCGTTCATCAAAGCGGTTTAAAGTTACAAGGTAAGCTAGTCTTTGTTGTTTGTCTTTTTAGTAGTTTTGCTAAGTTGAAGACCTGCTTGTTTTTTTTATGCGAGATGGAGGCTTCACTCCGTCAGTCTTGTGTGGCCTCATATCTTTTCATGTATAGTCATTGTTAATGTCTTTTGATTTCAGCAGACTCTGTAGTCTTTAATGAAGTTGTAGCTTGTTTCTTCCTGGTCAGTGACAGGCCTTGGCCTTTGAAGAGCAGATTGGCTGTAGTAAATGCTTTAACCTTCCTTTTTTTACAAGACTTGCTACAGTTTTATTGAAATTACATATTTGCAGTCAGTTTAAGAGCAGGAGGGTTTGTCGTAAAGGTGTTATTGTACAGCCACATCCAGCATGCTGACGCAACTTGCATCAATAAAACTTTCTGATATGGAAATGTGGGACCTGTCCCAACACATCGTAAAGATAAACCCATTTCCATCATGCCTATTGGTTGAATTGAAATGCAGTTATTTAGTTCCTAAGACCTCTAAACAATATAATATAAGTAACTCAATCCAAGTCAATGTGAAGTGTTTATCCAGGCTGTTCTTTGGTGCTAGATGAGGACACTGTAGTGTACAGGAGATAGTGACGAGCATCTTCGCAGAAACATGTAGGTGGTCGCTGCTCTTGATTTCCCACACTGTCTTCCTCTATTTCTATTTAAATATGTTCTCATCATTTAGGTCTTCTATTCATCATCTGTGTTAAAGTGTTTTTAGCTTGCTGTCGGTGTGCTATTCCTGAAAGTATGTTTATACAGAGGTGAAGTTTTATCCGTGGGTGTTTTGGCTCGTGGTGAAGTTGCAAGTGATTGTGTTTTGTAAAGTCCTCGCTGTATCTCTTGGAAGATGCATTCAATATGCCTGTTGTATGTACACATGAAAATTATTTTAAAATCTTTTTTTCCTTTCCTCCCATGTCCAGCAGCTACCCAGTAGAGAGCAGCGGTGGCGTGGTGCCAGCCAAAGTGAAGAAAAGCAGGAGCAGCTTAAGCAATAGCAGCATCAAGAAGGTGGAGGCCAGGAAAGCCTTGAGCCTCGAGGCGGCCGAGCTCGAGATCCAGCAGCAGCACAAAACCATCACCCGACAAGTAGCCGTCAGGTAGGACTGACGACGGGGGGGGTACAGTTGGATTTTTACATGAGCTGTTTGCAGCACCTGAGGATAAAAACTCAACGTTTAAAATGATTTAAAAGATAAAGCCTTAAAGGTCTTTAGTACTGTTGAATGTAATCCTTTACACGCACACGCAGTGGTGCTAAACATTTAGCAGATTCATGACGAACCACTTTTGTTTAAAACTGTCTTGCTTTTAGACTTGTTTTTAAAATAGCTTATCAGATGCGCGGAAAATAATGTTTCTGGGTCTTGAAATGCAGAAACGGCCCACATTGGATAGAGAGGAGACTCAGAGTTATTCTGAAGACTTATCACAAGACCAGACGTAATTCTCAGCTGGTGTTCAGTCGTGACACACTCATGACTGCACAGCTGGTGTACACCGACATCTTCTCACATGATTCACATGATTTAAATGTGTAAGGTATATTTGTGATATTTGTTGGCGTGAAGAGCAATGTTCATCCCTACTGCTGCCTGCGTGACAGTGTGATTACCCAACCACTCTGAACATGTATCACTTTGGATTGAGGAACATCAACACTAACCACAGTTCAGTCAAGAAAAAGAAAATAATTCAATTAAAACTTTTTTTTTTTAACAGGCAATACAGTTTTTAGACTAAGAAAAGAAGCAAATGGATCACTGCAATCCTGCCAGACACTTCAATGTTATGATGTTGTTTTGCCTTTTTTGTTACATTTTCGGTTAAAATCATACCGTAGATTCATTTTGGACCACACAGTAACTTCATGTCGGTTGCCATTTAAGGATCAGGCATCGAAGTTCTGATGCTTTAGTCACTTCTGGTGCCACATAAGTACAAATAATAATTTCTGAACAATTTGGGGCCATAGATCACTGACTCTCATGATCTTATTTAACTTCTGTGGCAGGTTTCGTTGGAAAGTCAGAGGGGGTTTTGCAACATACGACGAAATGCATATGGCGTTAAAGTGTGCAGTCATGTAGTGTCTCAGTATTTCCTCACATTAACCTGCTGAAGCCACAGACTTCCTTTTTAAATGACAGCTGTGATCTTTCTCTCTGCAGGTCGCAAACATTCGATGTTGACAACAGAGGCTTTGAGAGGACGGAGGGCACTGGCTCGCAAAGTGTAAGTTCACAACTTTTCATTTAAACGCTTTAATGAAAAGGTTTATCATACTTGCTGAGGTAGTGTGTGTGTGTGTGTGTGTGTGTGCGCTTCATACTAGACCAGTGCATTTATTGAAATATGCTCTCTTGAAGTGTTCTGATTGTTTTTCTTCCCCCCCCACCCCCCCCCCCCCCCCCCCCTTTTTAGAGTTTCATAAAGCACAACCAGACATTCCACAAATTGTTTCCAGACATTCCTAAGAGTGAAGACTTGATACACGGTAGGTTAACGCAAAGGGCGGACAGAATGAATGACTAAATGAATGAACCACATAAAACTAAAAGGTGTTTGTGCTCCTCTCCTCTCCCAGCATACATCTGTGCCCTGCAGAAGGAAGTGCCCTACCACGGTCGACTGTACGTCACTGACACCAATGCCTGTTTCTACTCCTCAGTTCTGCTCAAGGACACTAAGGTAGGCTGCAGCTCCGCCCTTCCTGTTTAATCTTAATACATTTTATGTTTGTAATATCTCAATTTGAATCCTTGTATTTCGGCACATTGTTCCACTTGTCCTAACGTTGTCTGTTTGGGCTCTTGCAGGTAGTTATTCCAGTTTCCCATATCCACATCGTGAAGAAGCAGAACACAGCTTTGCTGGTACCCAACGCCTTGTCGATTCGCACGACAGAAGGAGACAAGGTCAGTTTCTCACCTTCACACAGTCTATTTTATAACGAGATGTTCAAAGTCAAATGTAAGCCTCTGCTTTTAAAATAAATCTAATCTCTTCCTGTGTGTATTATACGGTTCAGGTTTGTAGGCTCGGCTGACGGCTAATATTCCTGCTTTGTTTTCATTGTTTAGTACCTGTTTGTGTCACTGCGGAACAGAGAGTCATGTTATCAGCTGCTGCGTTCAGTATCTCCTCAGATAGAGGTGAGTTGCTCAGATTAAATGTTTCATAGTTTTTAGATATTCAGAAGTTCTGCAATGGTAAAATGTGATGCTAAAAATCAAATGGTACATTTGCTCTTTACAGAATCCCAAATTCAGTCAAATGTTTTTGAGTTTTGCAACAGAAAGAGGGCACCAACGCCGCTGTTAGAACAGTGCTGCATAGCTCTAAACATTTAGTTTCATATATATATGTTGACAGTCGGAGCATGCCGACTATCAAATCCATTTGACAGAACTATCTGATAAGACTATCACAATGAAAGTTACTTTTCAAAGCTGAAATGCTTGATGAAGCTACATTTGATCTAAAAGCCTTGTCTGTGTTACAGGACGGCAGCACGAACGGTAGCCCCGTCTTCTCCTCAGCTGAGAACAGCTTTGATAAGAGCAAACCTGTGGTATGCAACATTTTCTTAATATTGCAAAAAATGTCAAATGTTTCACATTATTGTCATCGTTATTGAATTGTAGGATAGACTGGTCTGTGATGGTGTTCCCTGCTCTCTTCTCTCAGCAGAACTCCAGCCTGTCCAGCCTGGACGACAGCTTCGACCTGTTGGATGGCGCCGAGACTCAGTCTTTACGGGACCAGACTCTGCACAGACCAAACAGAGGTGAGGATCCTTTACGCCATGTTTACATGCAAAACATCAAAGCTAGTTAAGATAACAACTGTACCTGGAATTATTATGTATGTATCACTTTGACAGTCACGGTAATCTTCGGCTGACATCAGCCATGACTATGGACATGGACTAAAAAAACGTTGCGTTTGTGCCGTTATCCCCTCGTTCTCATTTTTGTTGACGTACAAACTCCAACAGCAGGCGAACACTGATTTCTCTTTCCCTTCTTCAAAAGGAGTGCCTAATGGGAATGGCCCAGATTTCAGAAGCCTACACATGCAGCAGAGTGATAGCTCATCCTCAGAGGAACTGTCAGTTTCAGGTAAGAGACTCGCACACAATATAACAATAGTTTCCAGCTAAGTCCTGGAAAACTAGTTAATAAAGTGAGTGGCTGGTAGAGTAGCCAACTGACCGTCAATTTAGTGTCCTGCAATAAAAAGTGAATTTTGCATCATTATCATAATGGTTTTCATTATGTTGAGATATTTGTTTCTGTTTTCTCATAGCTTCCTTGTGCATCTCACACTGCGCAATCATCTCCAAAACATGCATACTGTGCAGAAGTACTAACGTTATTGTTTCCTTTTTCCGTGTGCAGGTGGATCGTGGGTTTGGAGTGTGACAGAAAAGGCCAAGTCCCTGCTGGTTCAGAGAGAGGCCAGCACCCTCAACACTCTACTCTTCATTTACTTGATTCTGTGAGTAGCACTTCCTCTCGACAGTATGTCTTCCCCTCGCTTTTTTTCTTCTTCTATCCAGTGCCTTGTCTTCCCATGTGCTAAATCTGCTCCTTCAAGTCACACTTTTTAAAGCAAAGGCTGAGGAATTTCAGAAACTTGCTTGGATGTCATCATATAAAAGGCATTGTCCAACTTTTTATGCATCTTTGCAAACCTATTTTTGATGGCTAACACAAGAAGTATACTGCAGTTCCTTAAACTATATATATTAATCCATTAATAAGCCTCACACTCCTGCCTGCTTACAATAAGTAGTCCTCCAGTTTGAGGGTTGTAATCTGTAATGTTGGCAGTGCAGTTGGTTAATTGGTATGAAGTGTGGCATGTAGTCCTTATAGGACAATACAAATGTTGGTTCACTGTGTACATGCTATAATGCATCATTGACCTTTTATCACAGTGAGTGTGACTCGTATGTTTTGCTTGTTACAGGGTTGTGCTGCTGCTGCTGTCGTCTGGCTACATTGGTTTACGTATTGTGGCCCTCGAGGAACAGCTGACATCCCTCGGGGCCCTGCCTGAGTTCACTTTACAGAGCGGGTAAGAAGTCTTTCTCTGAATTTAAGCCTACATGAACACCTTTTTTATAGAGTAGTAGTAGTAGCCTCACAACTACACTGTGCCATTAAAGACACAATTGGTGAAGTTGGCCTTAAGACGATCCTCCATTATTACACATTTCTGCCCCTTGGTGGTCAGTGTTGTGTACATATTAAGATCACAGGAAAAGACTTCTTTGTCCAATAATTGTGTATATATACATACACACACACACTCCACATGACAAACAAATACTTTAGTTTCTAAAGGCTCTGAAAAGTAAATAAAATCTAAAAGCATCCTGTTCACCTCAAGAATGTACTGAGGCTTAAGTATCTGAAATGTTGCATACATGGCTGTGTGTGTTTAGTTTGCTTCTGATATGCCACTCAAAACCGGTTTCCTCGTCTTTTCACAGGTACCAAGAAACATAACACTCTGACTGAAGGAGAGATCGGTTGCCTCGTGGTCGGAGGATTATTTCACACCTCTTCCAGCAGAACCCAGCGGGAGAAATGTTCTCGAGACTGTGCTTCCAACATGGCCTGTGCTGTTGGCTAGAGGAATAATGGCCTACCTGTGCAATTTCAGAGGCAACTTGTTAACTTGAAGGGCTATACTTTCTCCTAGTGCACTAAAGAAATGGACATGCCACGACTTCACACAGAGCCGAGCCAAAATTCCTACACACACACTGCCTGTTTGCAGCGTGTCTGTCGTTGAAACCAAAGCCAAGCGGCTCTCGGCAACGTGCCGCGCTAGCCAAGTCGACGGCCACTTTCCTGACAGAAACTGTTCCACGTCTGTGAAATTGTGTCATCATTGTCCTTCATACGGACCCCTCTCCCTGAGCATGCAGTCTAAACAGGGCTATACCAATCAGCATTAGCCTTCTGTAGTGCTTGTTATTGCACCTCAACACCAGAGACGTAGTGCTATGCATAACCAAAGATGCACACAGTGCATGTCTTTTGCATGTGTGCACGGAGATGATTTTTTAAAAATGATTTACCCTTCTACCATCTATCAGCGGAATATACAAATCTGTCCATAAATTCTGTTGGGTACGTCTCTCTAAATGATTCTTATCTTAATCAGCTGTGGGTTGAAATCGCTGAAACCTCAAAATCAGATCGGCCCATGGAGGCGTGATACTCTCATGATGGGCTTTATCCTTTCTGTCTTTCTCCAATCAGCGATGGTTGCAGTATTACTTTCCTCGTCTTTGGCATGATTTAAAGCAGTTTAATGATCAATGCTCAGAGGTCATTTTTTCCGAATGCATCATCAATGCACAAATATTTAATACAATAGGACACGAGGTTGTGTGAGTGTGTGTGTGTGTGTGTGAGGCTTTTCTACAACTTTGGTCTTCAAGAGTGCATTTTCAAAAATCTGTCTGTTGGTGTACTGTCTGACAACGTTGTGTTAAAAGAACAAACCTCTTCGACTGGCCTCTTGAAGACCCAAACCGGCATTTCTAAAAGTTTCAGGTTAATTAAAGTAGCACCAATAATGTATTTCTAATGTTCATGCATGTGTCTGCAATACCGACACTCGACTGATACTGTATATGCATTCTCACTCTTGTCAACCGAAGAGGAGAATTTGCAACCACACTCCGAGGTCCAAGTTTTCAACGGCAAAACAAAGTGGTCCCAAGAAGAAATTTCAATATGCAACAAATTATTATGCATGGCAAGATGTAATTGATCTTTTTTGTGTGCTGTTTTTTTTTTTTTTTTAATGGAGCTTTGATGTTTGTGGGGAAGAAATTGTGAGAGACAAAGGGGGAAATAATTGAGTGAAAGGAGGAACTGCTCAATCGAGTGAGTGCACTTTATAAAAATGTGTTGTGCCTGTCGCAATCCAAGACTTTGTGTTTTTTTGGATTGGGAAGAAATGGCAAAGCTGGCGTTCTGTGGTCTCTGACGGTGCTTAACTTGTTTTCACTCAGGGGTGGTGGGCACTACCTGCCACGTGGCTTTAGGTCGTCGTCGTTTCCTTTTTGTCATTTCAAAGTCTAGTGCTCGTGATGCGGTTCACATTTTGTACATCTTGGCTTTGGGGTTTTCTCAAATGTCCCTTTGAGAAAGAATACTCCTTTTTATTGAGATTGACTTGTATTTATAATTGATTGATATATCTGTATTGAGCTTCTCAGAATGTCTTTTTTTTTTTTGTTTTCTCCCCTCAACCCTCGTATTACCTTTTTTAAACTAACCTAACGATGCATATCCACGCCACATCTCAATGATTTAACATCAACCTGTTTGTGGATGCTGTTCTTGACCAGGTGGAGCGAGTGGGTTAACTTCAGCTACATCCTGTTTTGAAGAGTCTTATTCTTCTGTTCAGTTAAGGTTTAAATCAACATGTTATTACATACAGTACTGTCAGTTCTTCTAATCCCCCACCAGGGGGCAGCACACACATCCACTGTCCTCGAATGGACTCTATGCAAGAATCCCAATGAGGGCAGTATTTGTGTGGTTTTGCACTATTCAAAGTGTTGTAAATAATTTTGTATCGATTGTTTATGTCCTTAATTCTACTATGGTCCTATATTTATTTGCATTCTGTGTAATTCAAAGAAGTCTCTGTGAGATGACTTTGCTATTGTTCAAAATAAATCAAATGTTGCGAAGTAAATCATGATTTGTTGTTACTGTTCCTACACAAGACTTAATCAAATGGATTGAAAAATAGCTTTATTTAGGAAAGATTTTGAGAGTGGCTCAGGTAAATTAGAAACCAGTGAAAACATCCACGAAACACGTACAACCATTTGCATTTCACACCAATGTTTGTGAGGTGATGCACATACAGAAAGAAACTTCAAATCTTTATATTTAATAAATAAGGTCTAATTTTGACAAATTGCGAAGTGTTTCCAGTGCAGATTATCTAAGAGTTGACAAACTTGTTTATAATTTTGGAGCTTTACGTCTCCAGTATCAAACTGAATCTGGAATACTTTCATACGGAGTTATACACGCTTGCTTATGATATTTTATCCTTACTCCGTCTGAAAAGTCTGTCATCCAAGTCATAGGATATTTTACAGTGCCAAGCCAAATGCAACTGTAGTTTTCTTAAAATATATTAAAGAATTTAATTTAATTTGTCCAGTTACCTGTGACTTAGCCCTTAAAATTATATTCATACCCATTAATTTAGCTTTTTTTTAAAATTCTCAATCAATCAAAAAACTTTATTGTCGTTACGAGATTATACAATGTACAATTCAAATGAAATTTTGTTGTCCTGGCTTACTGTAAAAGTGGTCATAAATATTTAAAAGTGTCGTGCTGATGCATGAATATAAAATAAAATATGTACTTAAATTATAAATGTACTTTATATAAATAAAATATATACACTCTATAAAATATATACATTTAAGAGTTTCTTAGAGTGGAGTTCTCATCACAATTCTAAACATTTGCTTGGATTCTAACAATGACCTTAGATTTCCCAGAAGGACCAAACCGCTCCTGTTAAATGTGCTTAAGGCTGGGTGTTTGTTGCAAAGTCAGCCAGACTTTTCATTGTTAGATGAGTGTGGAACCAGATAACCTAGTAAAGTGAACTCCTCTTTCAGCAGTGGTGTGTTGTGCCTCCTGTATGTGGCATAAGGCCACCATCTAGTGGAGAATCTCTAATATACAGACTCTGCAGTAGCGACAACCACTACATTAGAATGGAACACACCATTCGTATGTGTTTTAGCTAAATCTAGTAGTTCATAACGTTAATTCATTTAGTAAAATAAAAAAGATTATGATGAAATATTCTTCACTTTCCATTGCTTTGTCTATACCCAGACCAGGGGTTCCCAAATGGTGTGGGGAGCAAATCCCGGTGTGTCGTGGGATTTTGAAACAGTTAGGCCTATTGCGTTTAACTGTACACAAGGTTAAGATTTAATATTTTTTTATTTACTTCAGTGTTTCCCCTATGTTTACTGCACTGCGGGGTGCTGCCTGGGCTTGATGAGGTCCGTGCGTGGCGCAGATTTTTTAAGTTCTCTCCTTACCTTTTCTCCGCTCGCTCTCTGGATGTAAATGAGTACGCTCGCGCGCGCGCGCGCGTGTGTATGTGTGGGTTCGGAAGCGGAGCTCCGCCCCTCACAAAGCAGAACAGAGGAGAGAATGGAAATACGCAAAGCAACTGAAACGTGCACATACATGAGATAAATGACATAAGCATTTAGTTTATTTAATAAAAGAGCATCTGTTTAATGTGAAAAGTGAGTTGTGAATATATATATTTAAAAAAAACGTCTTGAATTTCAGGGGTGGGGGGGCCCAGCGCAGGGAAACACTGTACTTTATCGATACTTTGTCCTACACATTTATTTCACAATATAGAAACAATAGGTCTTATATGCTTTGGCATAAATCTAAATAAAACAATCATTAAAAAAAAAGGAAACCTGTCAAAGCGAAGCCGTTTTAGCCATGGTGGGAAATATTAGAGTGTGACACATCAAAGGCTCTCTGCTAGTGTGAAGGAGAATAGCTTCTTACAAGGACTAGGCTAAATAAATATTCACAGAGTGATAACAGTGATATTATGTGTTATAGAGGGGATTTTGCCCCTCAGTTGATATGAATACAGCTGTGCCTTGAGATTTTGGCTTGGTCTTTGGTGTGCCTTGGCCACAGAAAGTTTGGGAACCCCTGACCTAGACAATACATTTGTATTTATTTTTAAATCATCACTGGCCTAACGCATGTTTTTCTTGGCTTGCTAATGTTTTCTCAATGTATGGTGTCAAATTAGCGGATTTTCCAATTTCCCCTGACATGTTGGGGTCAAAATAAAATTGAAATATTGCCAGTGAATTAGAGTTGCAGGGAAACCACACACACAGGAGTCTATGCTTTCTATTTATTCCATTCTAGGTACTCAAAAGCAGCAGGGACATCCATTGCAACAGTCCTGCAGCTAATCAGCGTGTTGGTCTTGTTCAGCTGTCCGGGTTATTTGAAGGAGCAGGTTCTGCAGTGGTCCGCTGGTAAGCACAGAGCTGAAACACACCTTAAAGAAACCAAACAGCACAAGTAATTAAGTAATATCCAAATATAACTGAAGTTTAATTCTAACATGATATAACCATCATTAAAAAGTCATCTCACTATGACCAATAATTGTTGTCAAAGAGAGAGAAAGCACACTTGTTTTACAAAGTTGTGGATCATTGTTAGTTATGTAATAATGTTACTGACGACTGATGTTTTGAAATCATGCACATTGTGAATTGAAATACTTGAATTACTATAAAATATTAAAATATGCTACTTATTTGGGCTACTTAATTCATGCCTCTGTGTGACCATCTGATCTAAAGTGACTTTGCCACTGAACAACATCATTAAAGTGTTACATCCTAGATGCGCAATATAGTATCTGGCACAACCAGAGTAAAACAAAAAAAGGTTTTAGATCCGATTAAAAAAAATCTTAAATCTCTTCTAAAAGAAATATGCAATATTGGAATGTACACCTTTGGATATTCTAATCCAGGTCACTGCCAATAATTGTAGTCCCCTCACTTAACTCACAATACATATTTTTACAAAATACAATAATAACTAAATCCAGTAAATACCTGCTGCAAAAGCCAAAAAGATGGCCACCCAGCCGATGATGTAGGACCAGGAAAAGCGCCAGTCCAAGAAGCGTTTGCCAAAGAAAGTGACAGTCACTCCGGTGTAAATTGCCAAAGCCAGAAGAGCAAGAAAACCTGAGAATGGAAAGTGAGAGGACAGGTTATAAAAATGTATAACCTGTCAATATTTAAAGTGACCTAAAACCAACATGTTTTTAAGAACTGACTGTTCATTTCACTGCAACTTCTAACCGCTCTGTGCTAGAGGAAGAAGAAGAAGAAGAAGAAGAAGAAGAAGAAGAAGAAGAAGAAGAAGAAGAAGAAGAAGAAGAAGAAGAAGAAGAAGAAGAAGAAGAAGAAGAAGAAGAAGAAGAAGAAGAAGAAGAAACAATCCGGTTTATGTTGTGATGAACTTATGTGTGTGTGTGTGTGTTACCTGACAGGACCAGGGCGATGCCTCCTGTGCGGACCCTCCTGTTCTTGGTGCCGTTAGTGAAGGCGCTCAGGCCGAGCACCACGCCGGCGAAGCAGCTCAGCACCGCCAGCAACATGAAGGCCCGTGTGGCATCCCAGAAGGCTGGAAACAAAAAAAGTCACGACGACATACACATCAACAGATTGTAGTAATTTAGTTTGCATGGTGGCAGTTGTTGATTTTGTCTGTGTGAGGTTATTTCACTCTCACAATGCTAAGTACCTCTGCAGTAGCCCACTATGCAGTTGGGACTTTTTGGACTATTTGAGACGTTTGATATCATTAATGTAATTGATCAACATGACACTGGATTTGTTTTAAATCAGATTGTATAGATGAATGTGTTGTTATGATTCTAATTCATTAACATGTCATTTCCACAGAAACACACAGTAGTTCCCAAACTTATTTTTTTTGTCTCGATCGAATGCCACATTTGAAGTACTCACCTACAGTTATGGTGTGGGCATGGCATTTGTGGTTGATGCAGAACCTCCAAAGCCCCTGATTAGCTGAGCTACCGGAGTATCGATACTGCATCCAGAAATCTGTTGCCGTAGAAACAATGAGAAGCACAAGGGCAGCCAAACCGCAGAGCGTGCCCCCTCCCGCTAAAGTATACAGCATCGTGGAGAAGCCAGGGGAAGCACTGTCCTCCTAAACATTCAGCAACTGTTCAGGGTGGGAAAGGATGCATCGTTTAGATATTCATTCTACATCATTATATGTCAGGTCAAGACAGCAAAGGTCAAGTTTCCTGGTCAGTTCCACATTTCAGCATACTACCCTATCTCCCATACACCCTTGTGCAAATCAGGCACCTTAGTTATTGTACGTTTCCTGGATGTGCTACAGGTCTAAATCAGCAAAACATGGGTTATGGGAGGTGTCCACGACAGCTCCACTGACCTACTTCAAACCTGCTACCTCTCTTTTACTATCTGAGCCCAGTTTAAGTGTGTTTAAGTGCACACTGTAGTTTAGGAGCAGACATAATAGATAGATCACACTCCAAAACCAAATCCACAAGAAGAAAACAATTCTTTAAAACTAGTTGAAAAAGAAGTTCTGTTTTTTTTTTTGGAATTACCAGATGATTCACATTAAGCATTTTCCATTAAATGTAAAAGGCAGAGATTTGACATGAACATTTCAATCATACGTGCCCGCACATTTAGACAAGAGAGTGAGTCATTCTTCAGTGCCGCTCGCAAATTGGTCACAGCCAGCAAAACACTTCAGCCAAACTGCTGTGTGACAATAAGCTTGCCTATCAGGCAGTTCAGAGCCATTGTTCACCACTAATTCCCCTCTATGCATCACAAACTAATCTTCCAATACTGAGCAACTGAACTGTCAGCAGTGTTGCTCTCTGTCACACAGCCAGCAAATCAATACACTGATTCTCAACTCCCGTAATCCTCACTGCAGCTCTTGAAAAAACAACCAATACCAAAAATCACATCCAAATTACATCTCATCCATCTCAATCCCAAATATGTCTGAACAATATTGTTGTTTCAATTTAACAACATGAACAAACACCAGGGTCCCAGGCCTAGTTTTGTTAGCTTTTCCCTAGACAGATGTCTCCAATCTTCATCTCTTCGGTCTCTGTAGTTCCGCTTGTTCTCCAAAAGGAAGTTCTTAGTTGTTGACTTGCCTTTTAAGCCTTCAAAGAAAGTAGTAACTTCCTGTAAGTCCAAGTTTTTTCCCCTGATACCTCTGGGTTGGCCGGTGTCTCTCCAGGGTTGCTGGCTGTGACAGTGTGCGTATCCTTTTTAAGGCCTGTACCCTGGCCCTGTACCCTGGCCCTCATTGTCCACCTCACAAAAGAGGGAATGATCCAGCGCAGCATTTGAGTGATGGTAAATCCCTGCTTGCGCTCTTCTCTGCAGTTACCTCTGTCTCTCTAACCTCTTGCACTTTGTCTATCGCTTTGTGTGCTGCATTATTTCTTCTCATTCTCCCCCCTCCCCCCAATCTTCAATTTCTTTCTCCATGTTTTCTGCAAAGTAGCAGATCATACCTGACACCTACTATGAACGCATCATGAGATTTAGTTTTAGCATTAGCAGTCCTTCTATGCATAAGCAACATAGGCAATTACCTAAAGGAGAACATATGTGTTTGTGCACCCTGCATACGTCAGGGAAATAAAAAATAAAACATTTTAATTTGGTAAAACAACACATACAATAACAAGCTGTGTAATGATACATTGTATCTTTATTCCATCAGTTCATTTACAGCTCCTAAGTGTGACTTAAAAATACCTTTATTTATTCAAAAGCAGGAAGCAGGAAATGTGGTATTAGACGGCCACTATTTGTTTTTTTTTTCAGTTTGAACCCCATTGACCACTTAGCAGTTCCACCATTACACATTTGTGTGAACACACATTGTTTTAAACTGCACAGGTTTCAAATGACACTGAATATGCCATTGTGAGTCGCAGATAATGTAAAATATGATGCTTAATATCCTTTTTCTCTCTCACACCCATCAGGTGTCTGCATAGGTGCTCAGTAAAAGTGATAAAATCAGAGTTTTATTTGTTGTGTATAAGTTGTGACTAGATTTGTCTTTTCACATCGTGCAGTCAGGCAGCATTCATGTCTTTAAAGTGCCTCGTTACAATTCTTGACTTTAGCCTGCTAACATTTCATGTCATTTCTTTGATCATTTTGTATTTAGTTTTTTTTAAAACATTGTTTTGTGGGCAACAACTGCACATCTCATCGCCTCATTTTTAATGTGACATGAGCTGATCACTGATTTAGTTCCACAACTACATTTATTTCTCCTCATCCAATCACTTTTTACAACTGCACTAAGCTTTGCTCTTACTGTGCTCATCCTTTGAAATGACTCAGAATATGCTTAGTAAGCGCTGTGAACTAACATCAAATGTGCTTACAACAGAATCCACAAAAACAGGTTTCTAAAACTTCAGACCTGATATTTACTTATGGTGCAATTTATCTATTTAGTTTGTCTTGAACACAACATTTAAATGAACTTTTTGGTCTGAGACACACACACACACACACACACACACACACACTGAAATGCCAAACCTGAACGTGCTGTAAAGTGCCAAATACTCTCACTTGTTCAATAGTCACAGACGTAGGGAAAAACACTTTGGGAATTCATACAAGGGCGCACAAATGCCAACGGGTGATCAATTTCTGCATTACAGTGAAATTACAATAATTTACAGATGGAAAGGCATATGAGAAAATACCTAAATAAAGCTGCAAATAGATAAATAAATCTCTCAATCAATACAGTCTACACAAACAAAACAATCTACATATGTTACACAAAGGCACGTTATGATATGCATAACTAAACGTGGCGTTTTTCCACCACATGAAGAGTCCAGCTCACTGAAACTATAGAGACAGCAACTGCTTTGTGGTTCACCAAATGCTACACCCCTTAAAAAGTAGCCTTCATGTGTTGTACAAGTTCTGACTAAAATGTAGTTTAGCATTGTGAGAAAAAAAACTAAACTAACTTGAAGGTGTGCTTGCAGTGAACTTACTCATGACTTTCTCCACACACACACACACACACACACACACACACACACACACACACACACACACACACACACACACACACACACACACACACACACACACACACACACACACACACACACACACACACACACACACACACACACACAGCTTGATGCTCACGATATTTATGCACACGAACACAGGCACCACCCCCACCCCCACCCCACCCCTGCAGCGGGATGCTGGGATGTGCGGACACTGTGTCCCTGTGCTTCCTGCTGCCGCTGCTGTTAACCAGTGTTTCTCCAGTGACCAGCTCAGGGGCCTGGTGCTCAGGGGCCTGGTGCTCTGGGGCCTGGTGCTCATGGGGCCTGGTGCTCAGGGGCCTGGTGCTCTGGGGCCTGGTGCTCTGGGGCCTGGTGCCCAGAGGACGACAGATCGATCTGCAGAGGAGGAGATGAAGGTCCGGTCATGGGGATGCCACCTACACTGGATCACCTTGTCCCAGTGCTCCCCTGCCACCGTCTGAGGGAGGGGCTTTGTTAGGTCACCTGGGGTCAGAGGAAAGAAGAAAAACGTCACACGTGAGCGGCAAACGGTGGGATCAAACACCAGACATTGAATGTTGTGCTGCAATAACATGGTGGTATATACTGTATGACTCTTCATACATAAGTGGGATTTACAGCATTTGTCATGACTTTGAAAAAAATACAAATAAAAATCACACTTATGTATTTATACTACAGGTACTATTTTAGTTGAACATGCATTTTTATTTGTCGTTTGAAAAGATAAAATTCTTTAAAAAAAATTAATAGTTTAGAAAAGTTTAAAAAGTTTAACATTTTCAGATTCTTTGATCAGAAGTGATTCATCTTTTTTAACCCTTTGTGTACAGCATGTGTGTTTTTTGTTGTTTTTACATTATTACTATTATTATTTCTCTCCCCATGCAGACGTTGCTACCTTGAAGGTCACTGATGATGACTTTGTTGTCGTAAGAGCCGGTGAGGAGATGATGGGCTCCTGGTGAGAAGCGCACTGAGCGGATGTCACTGCTGTGGGGGCGGAATGTCTGAACTATGCGGCCTCCTCTGATGTCATACAACATGCAGGTGCTGTCCTCCTGACCCGTGGCCAGCAGGCGGCCGCTGGGATCCACTGCCACAGAAGCTACTGCACTTCCTGTGTGAGACGGAGTGGTAACAAGTTAGATGTGTGCTGCAGCTTAAAACTGATTTGTGACCATTTGTGTTCACCAATATTTACACTCAATAAACAACAAAACTAGGGATTTGTTTCTCTCATTGAGCACCCTGCTGCGCCTTTGTGTTTTTTAATCTACGGGACAATAACTTTACCTGTAGTGTCTAATTTCAAATGTGTTCAGAATCAGAATAAAGTTTATTGCCAAGAAGGTTATTCACTTACAAGCAACTTGGTGTTTGGTACATAACACAAACATATTAAGAAGAAATAAAAATACAGGCAAAGTACTGCAAGAACATAAATATAGAATAAAACATTAATTATGTATTATTAAAAAGATACTGTAAAACAAATGCTATAACAAACATGTACAATATAACTGTATTTTGGAATGAGAAAGCTGTGGATGTTCCAGAAACCTTCACGAAGCATTACTGCCTTCTTGTGGGTCAACTGTGGTACCACACTCCCCCGTAGCACTGTGCCACAAGTCATTTGCAGCCACATAAAGGACCCGCCCTAATGTCAGGGCGTGATGCGACTCACCTGAGCCGTGCAGAGTTGTGCCGACCACCCGGACACAGCTTGGCACCCGCAGGTCCCAGAATCGCACTGTCTTGTCCTGGGAGCCAGAGGCGATCATCCACCCTCCCCACGTGTACAGAGTCAGAATGTGACCTGTTCCAACAAAACGATGATGTTTTAAATACTGTTCATGCTCTATCTTTACTTTGAGTTGTTGTTACAAGCCCTGATCATATCGTGTGGTACTGTACCTAAGAGTTTATTAGGGAACAATTTAGATATAATAATCCTAAAATACATTATGTAGATGATCTACCATGTCTGCAAACTGATTTCAAAACCCTGGAGTTTCTTCAAGAGTTTCTTTCACACTTTTAGGGGAAGAGCTGCGGCTAACGTACCAGTGTGTCCACTGAGGGCATGAAGGCCCTGTCCTCTCTGACAGTCTGTGGTGTAGATGTTGCAGTCTCCGGCCCCGGCGCTGATCAAGATGGATCCTCCACTCTCGGGGCCCTCCATGAAGGCCAGGTCCCTGATGGTACCGTCGTGCATGCTGAACTCCAGGTCTGGGCCTGAATCAGAGGGTGGAAACAATACCATTAGCTCAATATCCAGAGAAAGAAGAATTGCCTGACTTTAGTTATTCTTCTTGAAATTGTATTCCAGATGCTCATGGATAAATAATCAATCGTTAAAAAGATCTGTACTCCGGACATTACTCGCCACATACACACCAAAACATGAACAATATTACCCGTTGCATTGCAGCTGTCCGCATTGAAAGGCAGGACTTTGACAAATTTGTCGTTGGAGCCAGTGGCCAACAGTTGTCCACAGTGGCTCCAGGCTACACAGTAGATTGAGCCTTTGTGGTGTTTGTTCCTTCTGAAGCGCACCGCCGGCTGCTTGACTGGCCCAGAACCACTGAACGAGTCAGGAAAAAACAAGACAGACAGACTAAGAAATGTGTAGGTTAGGCATGAATTCCAAAATGTTATTTAATATTTGTGGGAGCAATTGCAACCTGGAATTAATATATTTTAAGGATTTACTTTTTTTGTGTGTGTGAACAACCAAATTGTTCCTCAAAGTTTATTTGTCTTTTTTTTGTCAAAAATGCCAGTGCAGTCTTCAAGCATGTGTTCTTATCAACAGAACATTAGTCATTCAAACCTGCTGCTTCAACACGCAAATCAAATAGGGGACGCAAAATGGGAATTTAGCAGTTTCTCATTTTTGCTTTTCCACATGCTGCACAACCCCCCCGGTGTACTTGTGGGCACATTTACATCCATCCCCATGCTGCCACCTAAGTTTAAGTTCAAACAGTTTTTGTCTGGTTACATTTTTGGGGAAACAAACTTTTTCTAAGAATCACATAAACAATAAATCACGTAAGAATAGCTCATAGTTTGGATTTGTCGGTACCAGTAAATGGCTCCTACCTGGTGGTCAGAGTTTCCGGGTAGCCACAGACTCTCAGGGTTTTTGAGTTGGAGCCGACAGCATAGAGCGCTCCGGAGGGGTGGAAGGCCACTGCACGCACCGCCTGTGTGTCCTCCAGCTGGTTCACTTTAACAAACTGTGCTTTGGACTTCCCCGGCTGTACAGGATCAGAAAAATAATCTTTTGAACTATGATCTAAATGTAGAATAGATTCTTTAAAAACACTTTAGGAAACAGCTCAAAGAAATGTGCAGATATTTGATGGCATGTAGTTTATAGTTTGAAACAATGGACTTATACTAAAATAATCTAAAAGTAAATACATGAGCAGTTTACTGTACCTCTTGTGAGTTACGTGTCGCAGAGCAGCCAGAATCATCTTGGACCGACCTTCTGATCCTCTCAGCACTGATAATAAAAATGCGCACACACACACACACACACAGCACACAGCACACACACACACACACACACACACACAATTAATTCTATACTAGTATAATTTACTCCCACATGATTTTGACTGAAAGAATGTACGTGATATCCTATCAAAATTTAAGCCAAATATGACGCTAGTTCTTGGGAGCTGATGTTGTGGTGACCACGCAGTCGGCGGGTTCTTACCTCTCACTGGTGGGAACTGGAGATTCGTCGAGGGAAGGCAAGCCGTGGCTCCCGGGCATTAACGGGGTGCTGCTGACCCCTCCGCCTGGCTTGTCCGTTGGCGGCCCGGTGTCTGGTGTGTGGTGAGTGTTGGTGCTTCTGGGACTGGAAGTGCTGCTGCTTTCTGTCAGTCCGTTCCACTGTGTCATCACCTCGTCTGCTCTGTGGTCGATGCCCACGTTCATCTCCTCCAACTTCTGAATGGATCTGGACAAAAACAAGACCTCCTTGTCTCAACAAGGTAGCACTGGGGTTGTTTTACATTCATTAAATCACGGATGTTGACTCCGTTACTGTGACTTGCTCACCTACTGAGGAAGGTCTCAGTGAGGTTGTTCCGGGCCACATCCTGCGGTTTCACCCCTCCCTCAAGCAGCATCTGCTGGTAAAGCTGTCTCTGCTGCTGCTTCTGCTCCAGATGCTGCTGCACGCGGAGACGCTGCCTGTAATACTCCTGGATGTGCTCTTCGGAGTCAGGACGCTGGACAAACGCACATGCACACAGCGAGTCGGAAATAAACTCACACTGTCAGGCTTGTTTTTTGCGGAAGATGTCGAAAAACTCTGAAGCAACTTGTTTTACCTGAGCGGGCCCTGTAACCTGAATGACAGAATATTTATCATGCCTTTCAGTGTTCTCTGCTTCCATGCTCGGCAGTGCTCATTGTCAGCACACACGCACACGCACACCAGATTATAATAGACAAACTCTCTCCCAAGAGCCACGACTGACAACTCTTCAACTCCCAAGGCCTCGTCCTCCATCATCCGTTCCATAAAAAGTTTTCAAGGACCTCATCATATCCAGCAGGTCTGCAGTGTACAGAATTTCCCTTCACCTCTCTCACCACTTTTCACACACACACACACACACACACACACACACACACACACACACACACACACACACACACACACACACACACACACACACACACACACACACACACACACACACAATCCAATCTCAAGCTACTGGATGGGACCTGGGATGCATAAAGATGAGCGATGATGGAAGCAGCAGGCCATCTCGGGTGTGACCGCACATCAAACCAGATTATCTGCCTCCTGTGTTCATGACCTGCACCCTCTTCACTGGGACCGGGTGCTGCTGCCCCTTGGACAGGTGTGGGGGAGAATTGAGGAAGGATTTATGAGGCAGTGGAGATGAGGTGTTTCAGGAGGTTCAGGGGGAATCTATTCTAAATCTCTTAAATCTGGAGTAATGACTGTGGAGGGAAGACAGACTCAACATCTAATTTTGACTTTGACTCAAGTGACCAGACGGACATAAAAGCGATTTCTTTTTACAGTCTTCACACGCGTCAGGAAACTAATTCAGCCAGAGCAACTAAAAGTTGAGAGACACTGAAATCTTGTGCTTATCATTGATCAAAAAGGTATGCACCACACACAACAAGTCTCCACACACACAACAAGGCACCGCTTACAGTCTGCAGTTCTCATTACCTCGTTTGTTTCCGTGCTGCAGGGTGGCCCCCCGTCTTTTCCGGGGGTCAGAGGTGTGCGTGTGGTGTTGGCTTCGTCCAGCCCCTGTTGTTGCTTCCTACAGTCAGGAAGTGAATGAATCAATTCACATCTTTCAAGCATCAATCAAGCATCTTTGTATTGATTTAAATTAATTTGAGGTGAAGTAGGAAGTATAACAATACAATGCAAGCTGGAAAAACAGTTCTTGTATATTAAACTTGAGACTGTATGTAGCAAAAGGAAAGTTATGGAATGAATGCTACAACAGTAACAAAGTAAAATGCCGACGACAGAGCACTTCAATAAAACGAGACATGAACAATTTGTTTTAACTTAAAGAATCGCTTTGTTGTTTTGCGCATTTAAAATGATTATCATCATGTTTAAAGTTGCATACCATACTATAAGACAAACTCCTGTTAAGGATGACAAACTCTCAAACTTGATCAGAGATCTCACTTTTGTACCAGATGTGCACATTAAAGTTATCCAGCAGGCGGAGCCAGATAACCTAACAACATCCAAAGGTCAGAACAACTGTAAGAAGATCCTTCATACGAGAGAGATCTCTGTCTCCAGCTATTACTTAGTGGTGTACCATTTTATTTGTAAAGTAGTAAATTGAACCTGTCAGCTCACCTCTAGTCATTCAATGGACTTTAAGCACGTCTTATTTCCTAAAGGCTGTGGTAATGGAGACCCCTAAGCAGTAAAATATCTAGGGTTCCATAAGGAAAAGTATCTTTACATTTACAAGCTTACATTTAGTGTAGGGCTCAGTAGCACTATGATTTCAATAATGAGTCAATAGGTGAAGGCTTTAGATTATATTGCTTCCATCAACACTCGGCTGCGGAGTAATGTGCTTCGTGCAGCACTGCAGGAGTAGATGACGGACGAAGGCAGCGTGTCTCTGTGAAAGCAGGGCTAATGGGATTAATGGAGCTACAGATTGTGTCATAGAACAAGATCTACCACTGGGTTTAATACCTGACGTTGCTCATGCACATGCTAAGGGAGAAAGCTTGGTAAGAAAGCTCCTTGAAAGTAAGAAAAAGACTTATTATAAGAAGTCCGGCAGTGGCTCAGTCAGTAGGGGCTTGGACTGTGAGCCGTAGGGTTGCTGCTTCAAGTCACCGACCAGACCTAAAAAAAATGGAGTGTGACTGCTACTTGGAGAGGTCTCAGTTCACCTCCTGCCCTGCCGTGGTGCCCTAGAGCAAGGCACCGGACATCCCCCTTCTCCCCCCTCACTCCTCACACTAAGTTAGTACAGCTATGAGGTGACAATAGTTGTAGATCAATCTATCTGTCAGTATCTGTTTTCTTTTGTTGCTTTTTCCTTTAATTAGATAGTAAAACCAGCAAAGGGCTGCAGTTCGGATTCGAACCCGGGACGCATCATTAGAACATGTTCAGGATCTCTTTTGATCGGATTTGATTAAAGCAAGCTACATATACTGTGTATATTAGAAATATTGAATAAACACAGGCTTAAAAATCCTGGTTCAAGTATTTTAAACAGAAGTAAAAATCTGCTAATCAATATATATGTTTTTAGAAACTAAGCTAGAGAAAGATAAATGATTGACACTTTTAGAATTCTAGAGGAACATTTGCAGTGATATGGGCATATACTAGTTTTGTAAAGCAAAGGTATGGCATGACTGTGTACCGTGCAGTGCTGCAGACATTTGTAGTGTTAAACTCCACCCGTCTGGTACTTCAAACACGTATAACTAACACCGAAAATAATTAGTCCCAGGTGTGCTCAAGCTTTGACTCTTACTTTTCAGGTGAATCGTCCTGCTGATGCACATTGTTCTCCACTAAGCTCCGACTGAGGGCAGACTTCCTGTTCGCCTCCATGCCTCTCTTGTCTTGTGCTGCCAGACCGTGGGACAGGCCGTCCAAAGCAGGGTTGAGGGATCTGGACATGTAGGTGTCTGCTGAATGAGGCCTCTGGCCGAAGGGTGAAGTAGGGCACGGGGACAGGCGGTTGATTAATGGAGTGAGGAGGTCGGCGTGGCCGGCCTTGTGGGGCTTTATCAGGCGGTCCACGTGGATGTTGAGGGTCTTTTGCTGGAAGGCGCAGGAGAAGGCACCTGGAGAGACGTTCTGCAGCCAGGAGAGCAGTGACAAGTCCAGTTCATCACAGCCATTCCCGCAGAGCAAATCCACACCGAGCAACACCTCCCCCTCTGTGATCGCCTCACCAGTTGCTTTACTCTAGGAAATAGAAACAAAAAAGGGGTTTTAACCATCAACCACGGCTGAAACACTTTTTTATAAACAAGCAATCGGACCGATCATGTTTCAAAACTTCAAAGACGATTTAATAGGTTTGGAGAGGCAGCATTAAGTTTGAAACTTTTAACAGCCATTCATGTAACCCTTTCAAATGTTCAGGATATCATTTTACCTGACAGAACTCGACACAGCACTCGTAAAGAATCCCTTTGATGAGCAGCTGGAAGAGGCGATTCCCGCTAGCCCTGAAGCCCGCCTCGCTCAGCTTCCTGTCCGCAGGGATGAACTCAGCTACCATTGCACAGGCTTCTTCGAAACAATGCACACGTGCCGTGCTCGGGTTCCAGTCTTTAAACTCTGCGTGGTGGGTGAGGCGTGGCAGGGTGAGGAGGAGACACAGCTTGCTGTAGTCATCCTTGGTCGGACAGAACTCCTCCAAATTGTGGAGGCACTTGACTGCCGCTTGCATGGTGAGCTCCAGCTGTTGGTGGCAGAAAATTCAGAGAGGACATGTGAGTGTGTGGCTGCTTTTTCTGAATCTGAGGTCTGTTTTTTGTAGAATCACGCTGGTGTGTGTGTGTGTGTGTGTGTGTGTGTGTGTGTGTGTGTGTGTGTGTGTGTGTGTGTGTGTGTGTGTGTGTGTGTAGGCTTTAGAAGAAGCTTCACATTCACAGAAAGATTTGTCATCTCAATTCAATCACAGGCTTTTTCTACTGACTTCTCCATTGTAGCAGGGAGACCGTAGTTAGCCAACACTCTTACACATTTCCTAATGACATATTTACATACATTCTGAGGGTCTTCAGCAGCAGACATGGCGTTATTTACACACAGAGCTTCCAGAAACTTCTGCTTCAGAATGATGTAGCGGAACCTGGAAACACAAATCTCAGTGTTACAAATATAAACTTTATATGACATGAATTGATTAACCTTCATTTGACATCTCCTGGGTTATTTTTGATAAACATGTTATTGAAAAAAGATGGGACATCTGTGTTTTAAAATGTTATTTGTTTGTGTAGAGTGTTTGGTGGCTGTGATGTCAGTCATATGACATGATCATGCCACTACAGTGCTGGGAATTGACCTAATTTAGTTGCTAAGTTACTAGTCGCCTACTTTACTGGTAAATCCAACTCAGTCACTAGTGAAGGGACACATCATGTATATTGTACTAAGAGACAAACAAGCAACACAACTCTACTCACATTAAGACATGTTCCAGCTTCAGGAATCTGACAACTTTAACTCAAAAAGCTGAGTTTCAGTCATCAAAACATGCATGTTTAGACGTCCGGTTGGAATAATTATTTCTCTCACCTTTTCTTGTCAAACGTTTCCATTCCCTCTAGAGGTTGAATGAACTGCATCACCTCCTCCCACTGGCCGTCTAGAATGAGCTGCCTGTTGAAAGAAGCAAATGAACAATTTCAGAAACCTTTAAAAACCCTGTTCCCATCCCAGTGCAGTCAAGCCCAACAATTCTGCAATAAGATAACAGTGGCATCAGGTCAGCTAATATTGTAACATAAGAAAACAAAAGGTGGAAACATGGACCTAAGGACATGTACAAGCCCAGATCCTTACCAACAGCACTGCCTGCTACAAATGTCTTTAAACTATCTAAGCTTCCCTTCTGTGGTCTTCTCCTAACTGACACACACGTCTGCAGAACAGTCATACCTGAGGAAGAGCATGTCGTCAGAGTAGAGTCCATTAATGACGCCGCTCTCCTTCTCTAAGGCCAGCATGCTGATGTGCAGCTTCCTGGAGTTCAGGAAGTCCAGCATCACCTTGATCACCTCTGCCTCCTTGATGCTGATCGTCTCCTCCGCCGTCATGGTTACAGATCTGTGGTGGCAGCTTACAGCTGGCTGCAATACAGACAGAGAAGAAGAGGAGATGAACATGTTGTTTACAAAGTGCCATCAGAAAAGAAACAATGCTTATGGTTCATAAAAGAGTTAAATGAATTGATTTTACACCTTATAAACTAAATATTTTGTCAGTATTTAGTTTCTGTGTGACTCATAGTTATTGCAGGAATACCACATAATTATTAACATGCAATCAGTTGTTGCCTGGCCCAAAGTTAAAGTTAGTTTTTAGTTGTTCTGCCGTCAACTTGTGTAAAAGGGAACAACATAAGCTTGTTATTGTACTTGATAAGAACATGGTAGGTTAGTTATTTGTTGACAAACAATAGATTATTTTCGGATATGCAGTGCTTAATATACTGCATTATCTGTCACTGTGAGGGTAGAGAAGTGTGTGAAATGAGAGGAGAGGAAGCCCAGACAGTTCAGCAGTTTGAAATCAATGTTAATGATGTAAACACTGACAAATGCTCATGCACACTTGCATTCCACGCTGGTTTACACACAAAGGACCAATTACAATACATTCTTACAGGGACTTCTAGTGTGTCCAACTGCTCAGTAACAACACTGACCTGATGTTTTAAATGTAATTTATTGTTAACACTTTTACAGGAGCTACTTTATTGTGCTCTTCTCTGGTATTTGATCAATTCCAGTGGCTCAGCGTATCCAAATTGTGGCATTTGTGTCATATTCCTGCAGGAACTTAGTTTAAGTGATCTCTTATTGTGCTGTAGCATCCATAATGTTCTTATATGGACTCGCAGTGTCTATTCTACATTAAACGTTTACAATTTAAGGATATTATTCCTATGATCCCGTTAAGAAATATATTGGATGCACTTCTTTGGGGTTGGGCTGTAAATGGTTAATCACAGTAACATCACATACTCAGCTAGACGAAGACATAAAGGGATCTTCATTATGCATGATCCACTCCACCCTGTGTGATAAAAAGGCTGAGAGAGCAGTGATGCCTCCGGGTGTCTGTGCAGGGGGCAGGGTGGCTGGTGACACCGCCCTGTTCCTCCCTGTTCCTCCCGGCACACAGAAACAACATCCAGCTCTCTGGATGTGACAGTAGGTCTGCGGCCCAAAGCTGACAACCTCAGCACTTTCTCTGCTCTCAGACACACCTTGTTTACTTGAGCATGGCAGCGCATAGCGCACACTCACGAACACAGCCAGAAGGTCCGGCATGCAGGAAAAAAAACAGACGCTAACAATGTCATTCATGTCCCCTGTAATGTGCAGGATATATCACGCATGGCTACACCGGAGGGTACAGGCTAACACGCCGCCGTGAATCCGTGCAAACTCCTCACCTGTCAGTCTGCGTCAACAACACGCCGCATTAAAGCCGCTCCAGTCCGTCTGCAGTCGCCAATATGAAACGGTTATACGAAGAAGAGGGCAGGAATTGGGTGTTTTGGTTGTTGAAATCCCAGTCAGCGTCTCCAGAAAGGTCCCTTCTGCCCTCTTTCTTGTACACAGCTCGCGGTTGCCATGCGGACGCAGCCGCAAACCACCAATCAACTGTAGTGATGACGCCCTGCGGACACACTACAACCTACAACCTACAACACAACGTTACACAATACAAACTTTTATCTGATGGAGAGAAATAAGGTCGTAGGACTAGTATTAGTATTAGTAAAATCGCAACTAATACAACAACATCAACACAGACAAAATAATGACCTGTGTATTCTGTTTTCTCGTTTTTAAAAAAACAACTAGCATAGCCTACATCAGTTAGCCTAGTGGATTTGGAAAATGCTATTAAACTATATTCTATTTATAGCATAAACGTATCCCAAGGTAAACTAAATTCTGGTCAATCAAGATTTTAGTCTGGATTAATCGCAACGAATGCCATATAAATCAACCAAAAGTGTAAAAAGTAAAGAAATAGGCTGTTTTTCCCAAATGCAATTATAATGCTGAATGCATTTCCTTCCTAAGATTTCACAAACTGCCATTCTTTATTTATTTATTTTCATGTTTTTGTGGGCTACTCATAAATTGTCTTGTCAATTGACTTTAATTCTGTGTCATGACATTTTTCAAAATGTGGATCACAAAGTTTCCTAATTAACCAACTGTTAAGGGCACTGGTGCAACACTTTGTTGTTGGACCCACTTTTGTTTTGCATGTTTCCTCAAAGTTCCAAACAATACTTTTTTATACACACGGCATGCTTTACATGTATTTGCACAGACCCCAAGAAACTATATTGTGAGTTTTTACGACATACTGATATACTAAATTCAGATTTTTTTATGGCATACTATACTGTGACTTTGTCATGACATTTATCATGACATACTATATTATGACTTTTTTTTTTATAAAATACAATATTATGATTTTTTTATGGTATACTATACTATGACCTTTTGTATGATAGACTATACTATGACTTCTTTCTTCTCCCTGGTGTCAACATGAGAAGAATACAGAGTGTATTTCACCGGTCTGACCCATGGATGTATACAGAGAACTACCAAAAAAACAACCTAAATAACAAATAAGATAAATATTTCCATAAATGTTGCATCCTTCTCTTTTTACAGCTCCTTAATACTTTATATAAATCAATACAAAATTAAAGCATACAAATAATCCCTACCCTCCATTTCCCTTCTTTCAATTTGCCTGTGTTGATTGACAGATCCTTTCCTCCTCCTTTAAAATGGACTTTTTGTTTTACAATTAACACCACATAAATGCTGAGGCCATGCTTAGTTTTATTGAATGCCAAAAAAGTTAAAATTAAACTACATGTTCAGCAATATGTCAAAAGACAGCACAGCATCTGTCGAACAAAACAGTCATCCTAGTGAATAGGTATGAAGTCAAATGAACACACTGTACAATATCATTACATTTTAAATAACCATTTACCTTGACCAGCCATAAGCAGGTGGACAGAGCTTCTGTGGACAAATCCTTCCAATAAACAACAGAGAATCACTCCGTCGTACTACATTACATTTTCAAAGACATGTACATGCTCTCTTTTAGTCATAAATATCCCTCCAGTTGAAAACAAAGCACTGTGTCAGCAGATTAATTTTAAACGTTGGAGATCGTACCTGCAAATGTCAGATTGATTTGACATTCGGTGGCAAAAGGAACATGAAACTGACACCTATGAAACTCTGTGGCGAGTCTCTACCCGTATGCAGCAACAAGGATCTGACCTATTCTGCCGTTGTGAAATTAATTGTCCAAATAATAGGAATCCAACAAAATGACTGTATTTATGGCCTCTTTAGTTGTATCTATAGGCAACATACAACATACAGTTATGCTGCTAACTTACACTTCACATATGCTTAGATTGGGTCAACACACATCTGTGTTATGTAAGAGCAACAGACGTGTTAAAAATGACACAACTACAGTAACAGTGTGGCCATTTGAATGAATCAGGCAATACTTGCTGTGATGTATGACTGGCTTATTATTATTATTATTATTATTATTATTAAATAACTTTTTAACCAATGAGCAATCTAAACTTTGTATATGCACTATGATGACTACATTTGGTGTTTGTTGGATGCCTTACCAAAAAGTGTAGACTTTGTTAAGATGAGTTAGCCTGGTGTGAATCTAGACATTGTAATAATGTCAAGAAAGTACAAAAATGTCATTTTTAAATCCTGATATTGGTATAAAGAGAAATACTTCTTAGGTGTCATAGTCTTGAAAGTGAATCATATTCCTGATACCAGTGGGTGCGAGTATAATCGTACAATATATTAATATACTGCAAAGATCCTATGTGATGCATTAGGCAGAATTCTTTGAATAAAAATAAAATACAGAACTGTTTTATTTGTTTGCAAATCGATCTACAACACTGGTTCTCAATCTTTTTGGCTGAAGCAATGCCTCCTTGTAAACCCCAAGTGAAAACAAACCAGATGGTTAACTTGGGCAAGATTTTTTATTTTCACTGTCCGTCAGTTTTACTTCTTGGAATAAGTCTTGAGGTTGCAACTACTTCTGTATAACATGAGAAAAATGAAATTCAACACATCAATTACAAACATGACAGCATATTTGTATATTAGAAATAGATTTTCTTCCAAACATCACACGTTACAGCTCAAATCGTCTGCAGGTGTCCCGACCCACAGGTTGAGAACCAGTGATCTACAGTAACGTCCTGCATTCTTTAAAATCACTTTCTCAAAAAGGGTTCTGAAAAAGCTGAAACCGCTTGGCTTTGTTGAGCTGAACACACATCTACCGTGTGACTATCACTAGCTGTATGCAAATCGTTTTTTGGCCCTTTTGTAGTTTTGACGTACCTTAATATACAAACTGTTTAACCCACAGAGATGGAGAAAAATGTGTTCTTCCAAATACAAAAAAAAAGCCCCTGCATACGCTGTTTTGCAATCACCTCATTGCACTCACACGCTAAAACGAAACGCGCATAAGGCCACACAGCCAACAGGATAATGCGAACATAAATCAATCTGTACACGAATTAAAAACATTCAGTGCTTTAGTAAAATGTCCTGGCATTCGTAATGTCTCTTTTTTTGACATTTGGCAAATAGGAAACAAAAACAACACTCACACATGCCTTCATAATTTGACTCAAACATGTAAAATCTCGAAAAAACACGGAAGTGATAAAGCATTTACATCATTCTTCAACAGCGGCATACATTCCAGTTGTTCATAATCTTTGAGTCCTATCATGTCCAGTCCAGAGTAAGTAATAAAAACAAGGACAGGAATGCAATGAGAGACAAAACAAACATTGATAAGACGAGTATGCATTCATTTAACTGGCATTGCAGGTGCTTGAATCTTCATGGATATGTACAGTGAAGTGCAAATTGAAATGGGTATGTTCCATTTGAGGGGGGGTGGAATGGTGATGTTTGGGGTATCAAGTTCCATTAGGACTGGGCAGGCACTACTTTTTTAGGTGTGGCTGGCTTCTTGGTTTGCCAGAGATGACTGTGGATCGTCACCGCGTCCACGCTGGCCGACATGGTCTTGGCTGGTATCTGACTGAACTGCTTCTTGTCCGAGTTGTACTTGTAGAGGCCGTCGATCATCTTGCGCGTGATGCTCTTGGGGCCGATGCCTGTCAGCTTGTTGATCTCCTCCATCTCCGGGCAGTAAGTGTAGAGAGAGCGAAACTGGCAGCCGCCATCTCGGAACAAAACCAAGAAGTTGTTGGCCTCCGATTTCTCCATTTCCTGTTAACGTCCGGGGGAGAAACGCTTGTTAGATAGAGTAAGAAGGTCATGTGCGCTAAAGGAAAGCAAAGGTTTTGGTAATATTTCACTCATTCATTGTACTCTCACAAGCACAAGTGTAGCTATTTAAAAGTGTCTGCCCTTTGATTTAGATTGGTTTAAATGCCAAATCATTTCTCTGCCCTTCCTTTCTGCAATTAAAATACTATTTTCTATTCTTTGACTCGCCCTATTTTGGCAACAAAGCAAACCTTTATGCATACATTTTCTTTGGTGGAACATGACCTAATAATGTATTGTATGTAATCACTGTTATGGAAGGGTTTTCAAATGAAACCCCTCAAAGCTAAACTCTCAAATAGTTTACTTTATTTAACTGAATTTCACCTGTTCCCTGGTTTTTATGAAACAACTCAATTTTTACGTGTTGTCTTAATAAATACAGTAAAATGTACATACATAACATCACAAATTCCATCAGTACAACGAAGTCCAATCATATTCACGTCTCTGCTTAGTTTTTCTTTTAATGTAAATAACCGTTCTCCTTTGCTGATCAATGTTCAGCAACGGTAAATTACATTTCCTACATAACTACATTAATATGTATTGCAGCCTTCCCTTCATTTGTACAGAATTTACAGTTAATACTTTTTTCGAGACGTATGCGCCTTTATTTCACACCAGTAAAAACAGACAAGAAAAATAGGAAGAAAGAGAATGAGGCGTGCATCATCATTACAGCCACCAGGACACCCCGACCCCGGCAAGTGTATAGAACAATATATTAAAAGCTCCATGCCGTTACCTCAAGGATCTTGTTCTTTGGCCCCTCGTTAACCCTGCCTGCGAGGCAGCAGTGGGCCATAGCGTTCTGGATGATGTGCTTGTTAGATTTGGCACTGGGCTCCTTGTACAGCTTTGGTCCTGAATGAGAACAGAGGACAGAACATGAGGATGGGACTGTTGTCATGGCAACTACTCCGGCTATGTCAAAGAAAAGACGTCCCTCCCTATTTTTACTCTGTCTCTCGATAAATCATGTATGAAGTTTGCACATAACCATGTGTTATTGGGTGGGCCGAGAAAGGAATTTGAGCTATGAATGCAGCATTTATATATTACATTTAATTTTGTTGATATGTTAGATATATATTTTACATCTACTGAGGTAGGGAAACCCTAACAAGAAGGCAGTGAGACAAGCGCAAGACTTAACTTCGGACAAAAGCAAATTACAATATTAAAAAAGCACAATGAGTAGGATTTACCTAAACAAAAACTATGTATAGACTCAAAATGAATCCCTCTCAATCATATCGTATGACTCACTAGAAGTGTGTGGCGGTGTTTGTATCTGAAGAGAGTCTGCCCTCTATAAAAAAAAGTAGCGACGAGCTGCAATATTCTAAACACTCTTCCGAGATCAAGCTACGAAAAACGCAAATATAGCGAGGCGAAATGCCAAGCAGACAAAGCTCGTTCCAAAACGAGAGTGAATCTGGGCTTGGCTTTCACCTGCTGGCGAGCACCGTACTCCCTACTACTCGACTCATTGTGCCTTTAAAAATATTTTTAAAACACTGTCTTTCAGTATTAATATTAGCCGCACTGGATTCCAAAGAATGACACCAGATCCAGAAACTGATAACTATGTTTATGAGGTTATTCCATATCATTAGCTCATGTTACCATTTACCTTCATGTCATAACATCATGTTTATTCTACAAGCTATTCGGGCTAAACTGAAACCGTAGTCGGCTAGTTTTAACAAATGCATTGACAACTAATGCTATAGAAGGAGTGTGCGAAGTTGTCCTACCAGTGTACTCTGCGTTAGATGTAACAGAGGAGGTTGTGGATCCATTTTCCCAGTCCTTTTCTCCATTTCTGCTGCTAGAGCGACTCGGGGACAGGAAGCCATCTGCAGAATCTGGCCTAGAACACACACAGGGAGAGATTTACACGCAGAGCATTAGAGTAATCCTTCTGAATGAGTGCTGCTCCTGAATACTCAGCAAAGTATTCTGCAGGCAGTGCAGGAAACTACTGTACTAATATACAAGGCAACTAGATACGTTAAAATACAGTGGCATCTCAAAAGATAAATCCTACAGAACAGCAGCATTAGGCTAGAGTCATTTTCCCACGCTGTCTACATCATGTACGTATAGATTTATCTTTGACTGTAGAGGAAACTGTGCGTACTATTCAAGTGCACAGTTTGACTCTGTTTGGGTGTCTGTTGTACATCCTTACAGTAACTAGTAGCAAAGCTTGCAAGCACAGGCAGTGAGTGCAGGAATGTGAAGCAGTCTGGCGCATTCAAGGTAAAAAAAATAAAAAAAATAAGGTCAATCAATTATAGTGCAGCACTTGGCATTACCTTGCTCTTTTTCTGGACTCATGTGAACAGGTGATTTCTAAACATACAGAGTGAATACAACGTATTCTACTGGCATCATAATGCATTTATAAAACACACTATTCTATCTATGTCATTATGTGAAAATCAATGAGCACAGCAAATGTACAGTAAGAGCAACTAAAGCCAAATGTAGCTCAAAAGGGCTTGTAGTGCCTTCTTTTTGTGAATGTAAACTGTCCACATTAACAAGTCATTAGCTATAATTGCTCAAAAAGGCCTGATCGTCCAACAGGATATAATGTGTCTAATGTGGTTTGAATACATTGTCACATGTTTCAAGAACATTAAGGTTAAGGTTAAATGACTTGATAAGATGAACGTTTAATGCAGGGTGTGTTCGGCAGAACTGATCCGAGACGTAATGACTCTCATCAAAAGTAAACACTTACTACTTAGTAACTATTCTGAAGTTTAAGCAGGTGTGAAAAGGCCAGAAGAGGAGTAAATTGGTGAGGAAGGCACAGCAGGTGAGGTGGTTTCAGGAGACAGGTGATTGTTGTGTGTGTGTGTGTGTGTGTGTGTGTGTGTGTGTGTGTGTGTGTGTGTGTGTGTGGGGGGGGGGGGGGGTTAGGGTTGGGGGGTGTAGCTGCTAGAAGCGTAGCATTAGACAAGTGCTGAAGAGCCTTAAGGTTTAACCGCCAAGCAGAAACTAACCTTCTCCTTGTCAGTTTAGGAGATCTCAGATAGTAGAAGAGACCACCAGATGCTAAACTAGCACTTCTGGCGTGTGTGAAAGAGCAGGAAAGAAAGTATTAAAGAAGGAAAGGTAGAAGAGTACAGGAAACATGTTAGACCTGAGAGCTGGAGTTAGTCTGGAGAGCTTGGCTTTGAAAAAAACAAGGTAGGTCAGAATATATCACCGTCGCTGCACACGGAGAAAAGTTAAAGAATTATGTTGAAGGTTTTACTCCAAAGTCTTAAGATTTTAGTTTAGATATTTTTTTAGGTTTCAAATCAAATGTTTTGACATTGTTCTAACATTAAATGTCCATTAAAAATGAATGTGTGGCTACACTTCACCCAGTAATGTCACATTAGATATTTTTAACCTGCTGTTACATTTGTGTAATGTGAAGTAAAACAAGCTTGAGAATTCAACCTAAAGAGAGAATTGCAGTACCATATTTCTGCCCTGTATAATTCAGTGTGCATTCAAGCTATATATTATGCATGGTATGTAACTGTAATTCTTAATGCAAGTGAATAAGGTTGACATTGTGAATTAACAATACCAGCAGGGTTCCAAATCTGTGTTTTCTTGGTTTTAGGACTTGCACATAGGTGTTCCCCTTCCTGAATGAATCAGAGTTATGTATCCAAAAGTATGACATCTGGTGAAAAACACCCAATTATAACCTCCCTTTGTATTGCATTTCACATGTTACACCAGCAGCTGCAGTATAGGCTTGTAAAAACGTCTCACCTTGGCGATCTCTTCTCAGAGTGAACACTGTCGCTGTCTCCCAGGTTGAGGGAAGCAAGGGACAAGCTGGAGACTGAAAAGACACGTTGGCGTGAACCTGGATGTGAGACGAGATGTGACACAGCACGACACAGTTACACCGACACAATGGATAACAACAACAACAACAACAACAACACCACCACCACAGCGCTGTCCACAGTATTTTGTGCCATACCTATCGCAGAGCAATGCAGCCTCAGTCTTAGGAGAAAAATGACCTCTAACATCCAGTAAAACACACAAAATTCACGAGGACACACCCTATAATACATGCATGAATCTGTATAATTTAATATTATATAATGCTTAATTTAATTGACATATAAAAACACATACAAACACACTAGTATTGCATTGCTTCTGCAGTACATGTTCAAGCGCAACATTCAAGATCTACTGTATTATTCTGGGCTTGTTAGACATTAGATACAATACAAAAACACTGCCAATAATATTAAAAAATATTACAATTAACCCAGTGGAAAGCTTAAATTAGATACATATTTTTTCAATCTTATTATGTAAAACAAGAATAATTTGTTTGAGTTGTATGATAAAATGTAATGAAGACATTCTCAAGTGGCACAAAGCAAAGTGGCAGCGGGACACAGATTCGACAGATGGGATGACCTCGACCTCGCTGAGTGGGGGTCGTCTCCATGGTTACCTGTGGCAGCTCTGACAGGGGTTTTGGGGGAGTCCATGCTTTCGCGATGGATGGACTTTGGGCGCCCCCGTCTCTGCTTGGCCCCGCCGGCTGGTCGTGGTTTAATGACAGTATCCATGTCCGCCATCAGTTTTAGCTGCTTCCTCCGGAGATATTCCTGTTTGATGAACTCCCTCCTGGACTTGTCTTCCTCCTTCCGGACGCGCTCCTCTTCTGCTTTCAGTCTGAACAGACAGAACGGGATGGGAGGAGTCAGAGTAGAGGAATACTGTTAAGAGTTTTCTGTTCAATATATGTGATTATATGCTGCAAAAATAAATGAATAAAATGTGAACTAAGTTATGAATTGTACTTTTTGTATTTTTTAAATACATGAAAACATTTGGCGTGTGGAGTAATCTATTTTATATGTTTCAAGATTTAAAACAACAAAAAAACATGGACACAGAACTGCATAAACTGAGAAAGTGACTTTTAGAATAAGTGTCCGATAATTCTGATTTTGGGCATTATATATATATATATTTACAATATATATACAATACTGTGCTCCTATTCTGAAAATATGTTTGGACTTTGGACTGTGTCGACATACCGAGCTTCCTCCTTCTTCTGCTCCAACTCCGCCTCCTGCTGCATCTTCTTCTGCTGGCTCTCCTTCTCCCTCCTCATCCTTTTCTCCAACAGTGCAGCCCTCTTCTGAGCCATGTTCTCCTCTGTCGTTCCATCCGCCTGAGTCATGTAGGAAACAAAGTCGGTCACCTCACACTGTTTGGGGTAAAGCGTGTTACGCAGAGTGAAAATGTTTCATAGTGTTTTGTAGCTGCTGCTCATTAAGCAAAACTGACTATTCTACGATTGAGACGCAGATTATTGTGTTAACTACTTCAATCTTTTTCTTCGTCTAACCTGATATAATGAATGAGATAATTTAAACTGTTAATGAGACAGTAAACAAAGATGATTTTGTTCTGGTAGACACTTAATTGTTGTTTCCAACCTATCAGTCTGATAAATGCAGTACAAATTGGTTTCATCAGTTTTATTTCATGTGAAGATTCTTTGCTCATCCCTCACATCCAACATCTATTCAACCCTTCTTCAACCCCATATTTCCACAGCTGTGCCTGAATTATTCACAACAGGCCCAGTTTTATGACCTACATCGAAGCACAGACTGCAGCTAGAGAGCCATCTTACAACCCATAAATGGGAAGATGAGGCGTTTCCTGAACCATTCATCAGAAACAAAAGTGTTTCCTGATAAAACATACAAATATGGCTGCCTCAGGTTAAAATGTAATTGCCTTTTTTCCCCCAGAACTGCACCACTGCATTTTAAGGCTTCCAGTGGCACTGCATGGTTGCAACCCAGACTCTGCATGTTATGCTTTTTAATTATTTTTTATCATTTCTATTGGTGACAGACATTGTGGACAGCTATTTGAACCAACAGCCTACCTTGAAGAAGAAACCACGAGCTATCCTCTGATCATGATCCGGGCCTTCCACGTCACCCTGCTGCATCTCCAGACCATCATCAAGTGCCAGATCCTCCAGTGGCTTCACGACTGACAGAGGAACCTCAATTAAGTTGCTCTTGACCTGCCCTGAGGCTTCTGGCTGGGCAGGAATCTCTGTAGGTGCCACCGTGACGGTCTCTACCACAGGGTGCGCGAGAACCTCAGGAAATGATGACTCTATGGTAGGCTTCAGATCTGCAACTGACTTCTGAACTGAATCTGCTTCTGTTTGTTCTATTTTGTTCTGCAGGTTGGGGGAACTGGGAGGTGAGTGGGCTACACATATACTGCCGATCTCCCTCTCTGGGGAAAGGAGTGACTCTGTCTCCTTGTTGTTATCTCCGTCTGAGGCCACCGTCTCTCGATTGGCGGTTGCTGGTTTCTCGCCCATGTAAACCATGGAATATGCCAAGGGCTGGCATGGAGAAAATCGCCGTAGCCTGGGGATGCTGTCGACAGATTGTGGGGCATTTAGGACTCGATTGTAAGGGGCAAGCTTTAGCTCGTTGGGTCGAGCGGTGCGAGGATTGCGTGAGTGGAAGGAGGCAGATTTGCGTTTGATGCTGGTTGGAGAGCGGTGGGTAGAAAGGGGGGAGTCGGCAGGAGAAGAGGGTCCTGAGGATCGAGTAACGGCTCGACTGTGTTTTTGTGGCGATGGGTTTGTATATGGAGGAGGAATTACCCACGCCTGCTGATGTTGTTTCTCCCTCATGGCCATGATCACTTCCTGCTGCTGAGCCAGTCGCTGCATCTCAGTCTGAAGGAAGGCTAATGAATGGTTGAGTTTATCAATAGAACGCGTATACTCAGTGAGATCTACCTCGGTTAGCTGAGCAGGGCTTTGACCACCTTCCTCTCCTGCACCAGGTGACTTTGTCCAACAGGAGGCTGTGCTGCTTTGCTCAGCCCCATCGGGTGTGTCTGCCTTGCTCCTTCCAAATTTGAAGGTGGGACTTGTGCTCGCTGCCTTGACTTCTCCCTCAATTTTCCCTCCTTCCTCCCCACTGGCAGCCCCGTCTCCTTTTCTCTTTACCACATTGAGAAACGCAGAGTGGCCCATCTTTTGCCGATGCCTTGTAAAAGCAGCCTCAACTTTCTTCTTCTGTGCTTCGATGGCTTTACGTTTCTCTTCCAGCCTCATCCTCAGCTGTACCATCTCCGTAGCCATGACCTGAGCGGGGTCATTGGCTGGAAGTTGTAAAGGTATGGGCGATGCATGAACAGTGAGGGACGGTGTGGTTGGTTGATGGATGGGGCTGTGCTCAGGGGTCGGGGCCCAGGAGACAGACAACGGGAGGCCAAATTCAGAGCCCTCAGGAGTGGTCTTGAGGGAGCTGCTACTGCACCTCCCTGAGTCTGGCAATGACGGAGTATGCTTCTTCTTCTTCTGGTCAGAAAAGCTGGTCATCCTAAATCCTGAGGGGGACTTGCTCTGGCTGCTCGGGCAGGGGCTTGGCGTGTCCATATCCAGGTCCATGTTTACAGAGCAGTCTTTCAGAGAGGAATCCTCATCCAGCATGTCTTCTGTTCGGATATGGATGCCAGTGTCCACCTCGGTGGTGTCAGTGTTACTCAGAGGCCCTTTGGAGTCCAACTCTGACACTGGCTCCAAGACACCAACACCAGCCCCGTGTGGAGTGTGCAGGAAGAAACCGCTGTTGACCCCCTCCGCTGGGGGCCTATTTGGGCTGTGGATAATCTGAAGGGCTTCCTCTATGGAGGGAGTTGTTGCCATGACACTTCCATGACCGTTGGGGTACGCTCTCCTGGTAGGCTCCATACCAGCAAGGCTGTCTGGGCAGCCCTCCTCATCAATGCCAACACTCTGACCATTCACTGGCTGGAAGGACAGATTACGCTTCATTCCCCGGGGCAGGTGGTGGACCTTGAAACCAGAACCATCATCAGTGCTGATGGACCTGACCATGCCACGCATGGAGGAAAGACCGGCGGAAGCAGAGTCCTCTTTGTCAAATGGGATGTCAAAAGACACTCCATAAGGCCCAGACCTCAAGGGAAAAACAAAACATTTTTAATCTTTAGATACTTTTTGTAATTCTATTTAGAAATTCTCAAAGGTTGTTTGAGGAAACAGTCTGGTCTGGCAACATCACAATAAGCTTTTCTTAAATTATGAGCAGCACATAAACAGGACAGTAATATTACTAACCTTTTTTCTTTGGGCCAAGTGCCGAGGTTGCCATCGACAAAGGACATAGAGGTTGACCTCTTGATCTCTCCTGGATGACACAAGCAAGCAAAGTAAGAACCAAAACAGAAGATGTTTTTTTTCCGAAAAGTAATCATATTTTGTAAATAATAAATGAGAAAAAGCATATAAATAAAATTCACCTGAGTTTCGAGGCTGGGGTCGTAGGGGCAAACTAGATAATGGGAGAGAGAAAATAACCGACATGTTTTAGCTTTAGTTTGTCCTGATACGGGTTTTGCTGTATAGGCTGATCTTATTTCCCATAGCATAGCACACCTGCTATCTGCCCACAAACCGGCTTAAACAACACGCAGGTCGACTCGAATGGACACATGTTTCACATTTATTACTAATAATTTGGAATAGCATACCTGGGTCTTTCAGGACTTGGGGGTCTTTCCATGAAGCTCCTCTTGGTTGCCTTGGAGATGGGGATGGCTGGGATATTTTTCAACAAGGACGAGGGTGACTCTGAGGTGACACAACAGAGAAGAATGATCACAATTTGTTTTCAGAACAATGTAATTGTGAATATTATATTATAAAAGCAATACTGTTTTCCCTCTTAATACTGCTTTGTGTATGTTTCAGATAAAATACACCTGCAGGTACCTCTACCGTTACTTCACACATTTACCACTACCTCTTTCTACACATGGCACCACAGTTGCTATTGCTACTATAAATGTTATCTTAAGGTCAGAATTTAAGACTTGCCTTTGGCTTCGTTGTCCAGCATTCTTGGTTTCACAAAAGACGGCTTGACCACCTCAAACCACTGAAACAGCTCTGCCATGAACACCAGGTAGTTATTCTGTGAAGAAATTCAAACAAGACTAAAATCAACAACATAACATACAGCACAATGTGTGCTAAAGTGAACACATTCTGTATGTGTCCTGTTGTCACTTTCTCCACAATACACCAGCCATACAACTGCATTTTCATCCAGCAGGTGTCTCTGTTAACACTTACTAACAACCTGAGTTGATGAGTATTACTTGTACATTCCTGTATTTAAATAATTCACCAATCTTGCTCGATTTCACAGTGTCCTCTTAAGGGAAATGTGCTTCATAGTTCAACCTACAGTGGAGCAATTTACGAGGGATCTATATTTATCATACTTTTCAGCAAGACAAAAAAGTTTAATAAAGAAAATGGCTTTCCGGACTTATAAAGACTTCTCACACTATAAGAGTTTATGTTAGCTAAGGTAATGTGACCAACATCATGGCTTTTCACATGCCAGATAAACCAATCTTCCACTTAAGTAATAATGTCAACAGTACCTGTGGTAGCACAGAGGAGTGATTAAGGCATTAACCTAATTTATAAAATAGAGGTCAGCTATTTATTTTCTGTTCTCAAACACCAGCATGTAATCCACCAGTCAACCTGAATTGGATGAGGTAAGAAATGTTGGAGGTGCTGTGTCTGGCCGTGTCCATGTCTGAATCAGGTCAACGTACAGTGGGAGGTCAAACTGCTTGAGGACACTGCACTGCCAAAAATATTCATCTTACAAAGTCATTTCCTTGTAACAAAGGAAAACTGTGTGGACTACGAAAAAACCATTCTACTATAGTTGAACTGTATAGCAGAGGGAGAATATGTAGCCTTTAACAGACACATAATAACTCAAAAAGCACCACATGGTTCAACCTGATTCTTTAGTTGGCCTCATTTTCAACACTGTAGAAAAATTCATTTGGTTTCATATTCAGTCAAAAGACTACATTTATAATGAGTCTAGATTTGTGCTATCATTAGTGAAATAAACATGTTTGCTACACATTTGAAATGAGTGTCATCATCTTGAAACAAAGCGAAGAATAAGTCAAATTCTTCTAATCAAAAACAAGTTATTTTGTACCGTGAACTGAATCCAGCTCGGGCAGATTTTCCACTTTCACCTCTTTCAGAAATCTATATTTAATCAATTATTGTACCAAACTGGGTGTTTTGCAGTGAACATGGGGGCACTCACTCCCAGATGCACACAATATGCAAAACGAGTGCAGTAAAGCAGGGGGCGACCTTGAGGAAACACGCCCCCCTCCCCGCCCTCAGTCTGTGGTCCCCAGACAAAGACATGCTGCATGGCTCAGCTCTAAAGATACCTGATTCACTTCATCAGCAACATTTCACTCTACCACACCAGCAAACACACACACATCATACATGCTCCCCTTAAGCCCCTCAACTGCAGCACAAAAGCACGCCAGGAGGGGCAAGGGCAATTAACACCAGCAGCTATGGTTTCCCTTGCGTGTTACTGCAGCACTTTAGCAGATTTTTTTGGACTCCTTTTCGTTTTCTCACATGCTAGAAAGCAGAGCGGCAAACATGTGAAAATAATCTAGGTGAGAAGCTGTAGTGCACATGGTTTCCAAAGTGATTTAAGTAAAGCAGAAAAATATGCAATTATCTTTACGTGCAAACTGAAGAGTTGCTTACTACAGCTTGAGTTTCTCATCAATCAGTCAATTAAAGATTTGCATCTTTTTTCTACCTATATTTTGAGTTACATTTGCCCTTCTTATAGCTTAACTCTTAACTATTAATAACTCTAGAATTACGAACAGCTAGTCAAATGCCATAGTGCAGGTTACCTTTAGGTGTGCTCAGCATGTGAAGTATTCCTCAATGGGGTAAGACGAACAGAAGAAGAAAGACAAAAAAAAGAAAGAAAGAAAGAAATAGAGAGACAAAGACCTCCTATCGTCCGCTCAGCCGTAATTGGTGGAGAAAGCTCAACCTGACTTCTTTCTTCCCGTCTGCCCCTCTGACTGCTACTGACACACCAGGTGTGAGTGCTTTCGCTTAATACCACCAGTCAGCAGACACACACACACACACAGATCCCCAAACGACCAACCACCGCACCACCACTACGCCTATCTCCCTGTTGACTGGCACTACTACCGCTGCCAAATCTGCCGGGTTGCCAAGTCTGTCTTGTTTGGAGATTTGAGTGTCAGAGTGTGTCACTCTCAGGATGAACAGGAACCTGATTGGTGATTACTAGAAGAGAGCTCGGGGTTGAGAGAGGTGGGGGGGAGGGAGATAATCCACTGTATAGGGATGGACACAAACAGCCCGTGTGCTATACATGCACACATGAACGGTGTAACATTTAAATGCACTGTCAACCCATAGGGTTTGCATGCATTCAAATGCACATAAACAGCGTACACATTACATATCCAGCTCTGCAAGACACTAATGCTTGGACACACACTGAGCGTTCACAGGGCATTAATGTCAACAATCATTGGGCCAGAGGGTTAATTAAAAGATCTGAGTCGTGCAGCCAGACAGACAGTCAATTTAGAAAAACCCTACTTTCTGGATTTACCGGAAATACCAGATATGTAAGAATATCTAAAGAAGAGTGGACTTCCATGTACACATTTCTAAATGTGGCCACACACTGATATGAGACATACGTTAAGAACATCAACTGCAAAACTTGATAAGAGGATATTATGACTTTAGAAATCATTACTTGAATGTCACACATCACTTGAATGTTTTAATTAGTTGGTTTGTATTACAGCGTGCCACTTTTGGATGTCTAATAGTCAGTCTGTAGATGATCCACAAACGTAAGAGTCTGCTTATGAATTACAGTTAGTGTGTTAATTGCTATCCTCAGGGCGACTTCAGCACGTCTGCTGCTGCAAACCTCTCCTGGAAAAGAAGAAGAAGCAAACACTGGCAAAAGCCCAAAGCTGGTGAATTTAATTTCTCCTGTTTTAGATCCACAGATGGCAATTTAGATGTGCTGTGAATTAATTAAATGAAGAGCCAGTAAAATGGGAGTGGGTAGGTGTGATTTACTAGCGTGGTGTCCATTAGCAAAGAGAGGCCCTAAGTCATGTGTGTTTTCTAAGGCTTTGGGGGGTTGGGTGCCGAAGGCTCGTCTATCGTCTCTTACAGAGACAGAGTGAATATAATGTGTAATCCTGTTTTCACCCCCGTTTTATGTAGACTTTCACCAAAGGTCTTGTGGTACGTTGAGAGGGAAGGTAACACATTCTTAAGTTATCTCGCACGGAATCTGGCACGGAGATGCCACACAGACTGGTGTGTTTGTGTAAAAGTCTCTTCCACCTCCTCTCTAACAGTTTCAGACTCTCTCATGGTGTAAGTGTTATCACTCCTTCTCGTCTCTTCGCTCCTGTTTCCATTTTCTTCCACATCAACGCCTCTCTCCCTTCCCTTCCGCTCCCCACTAATGTCTCGGCTCACTCTCTAAAATAAGGTCTCCATTAGTATGACGGGCCACGGTGTACAGATACTGAGGATGTAACTGCCTGGAAACTGGGTCAAGGTTACTGAATCTAACTGGTACTGTGAGCAGTTCTGGCTGCACTGCTGCTCTCGGGCAAACGCTCTGCCCTGCTGGGATTTATTCTCTTCATCCCTCATGAAATCAGTGTAAGCAAAATATTGCTGGTGGCTGGTTCACACGACTCAATTCTTTCTTTTTTGATGCCGTGTATTTAGTCGATGCGTGCAGCCATGTTAACCATTAACAGTGCTCCCTGATTTATAATGTTTTATATACAGCACATTTCTATAATATTGGTCAAAATATCAATATTGCTGCTACCGAGTACCTGCATTGCTCTATTTTCACGTCTCGGCTCCAGTACTCCAGGTCTGTTTCATAACAGGATGAAGGGAAATTATTCTACTTTTTCTCTTATTTCTTTTAGCTTCAGGTACAAAAACAAAAAATAATCCCATTTATATATTAAAAGAGTATTTCCATTAGTATCACAAACGTCTTTTATTAGTGTCCAGAATGTCCATGTCATCAAATCAACTCAGGCGACTGATATATTTAATCTAGTGTGTGTAAAACCCTAACCCTAACCCTAACCCAACCCTAAACAGCATGTTTCTAAGTTTAAAGTTGAAACGCTGATGTTTAGGTCAGTTTAGAAAGTCTACTGATGTTTGTCCTTCCAGTAACCTGTGTTCAGTCTCTGCTGAGAACAACAGTTCTCCATCAGAGGACATGCTGAGGCAGAGTCAAAGTCATCCAGACACATCAGCTTATGCAGCTCTCAGGCAAAACACACGGAGATGGACACATCGGGGACACAAACACAAACACACAGCACAGAGGGAAAGTTACTCCAAACCACCAGACAAATTGGGCCTTTTGTGTGGCGAGAGGCGCCGTTTTGAGACGTTGTGGGTGTTGCGGCTATTTAATGAAAAGGTTTTCTTCCGACAAAAATACATTTGTGAACACAACTAGAATGATATTTTTGGAGCCAACACAGATCTTTTACATAAATATAATATTAGCCACTATGTATAAATCTAGCATCTGTTTCTCAAACCCTTGTTTCCCATAAATCCTATACAATACTGGTTTGGAGCAAGAAGGAGGATAAAGACAAGAATAAGAGCAGTTTAACAACCAACAGTGGCCCCGACCGAGGGCCACTGTTGGTTGTTGTTTGTCAACGTGAAGCTGAAACTACATGGAAGAGTAGAAATAGAAAAAGGCTGTGTATTATTTATAAGAACAGCACTCTCTTCCTGCTTTCAGTTGGGACAGTAAACCAGCATTGTGTCATATATATTAAAAACAGAAACTAATATTGCCGCCTTTGGGAATTTGTTACCAGACTTTTGGTTGATCTCAGGTGACCTATATATATATTCTTATTGATCATTTGTATAACAAGAAATCACTATCAATAATCTCCCATCAGCAGCAGATGACCTCGATACCAAACACACAGAGTGAATATATATATATATTTTTTGGAGAACCTTTTTTGAAACCTTGGAGTTGAATGCAGCCAGGTATGAGCCGTACCTTGATGGTGGAGGAGGCGTAGAGCATGTCCTCCAGGCAGAAGTGGCAGCAGCTGTTCAGGTTGTCTTTGCAGAAGTCCTGTATGAGCTGCAGGTTGTACAGCCGATCAGCCAGCGTCATGTTCTCCTTCAGACAAACATCTAGGAGGGCAGAGGGAGCCATCATGTGTCAGTGTAACGCTCTGCTTATAACACACACACACACACACCTTGGTGGTTTTCAGTGTACTGATGGTTTTTGTTTGAATACAATGTTGAGGATTTTTCTTAAGTAAGGAACTGCTGAGGTGTAATAGCACAATGGTTTGTGACTGACCAATCAGGACAGCGGGTTGCATGTCATTAACCTGTGGGTGGAGCTAAGTGTTTTAAAACGTTTAAAAAGAGTAAACAGTGTTGAGTGGTTGGTCTTTTGTCCCCTGTGATGTTTTCAGTTCAATTGAATGCTTGTGTGTGTGGATATGTACCGAAACAAACGTGTGTGTGCCCATTATCAACACACTTGATTAGCAACGTGATGTGATTATGTTGCATCTTTTGTTTGTGATTTATCTTTGATCTACTGGAATTAACCATTCACGGGGGCAGGGCATAAATGTATCCCAAAAACACTGATTTTTTTTTCCCTCTCTGAAAATTTGTGAGGAATAAAAACAAACAATGAATCAAAAAAATAAAGAGAGAATCACTGCGTTCAGAGCTCAGCTATTTGTTTTGGAAATGATTCTTTTCAGCATGTAGTTGAAATGTGTCCTAACAGACCTAATTCAGTTTTAACGGGCAGAAAGATTTTAAAGTTGGAAACATTCAGTATTTTTATTTGTACTTGTTTTGGTCAACAGAGGTATTAAACTGCAGATAAATTACACTTTGTGCTACGTTGCAGGATGTCCTGTCCCAACTCTGACTTTAGCCCACACCGACTGTAAGCTCCTTACCGTCCAATGATAGCAGCTGAGGGCAGTAGAAGTGCAACAGAGCGCACAGGGGAGAGCCGTCCGTGCTGTCTTTCAGCAGATTGTCCACTGGGGGGATCCAGGGAACCAGCTGGGTCGAGGCCTGCTCCTTCCTGTAGCGAGCCTGCAGAACATAAAACACAAACCTATAAACCAAAGAGCACTGTGCAACATGAACCTGCCTACATCTACAGTACCTATTGGACATGTTGTTTATGTATTCAATCATTAATTACAGCTGCACAATTAGTCATGTACAATGGTGCGACCATCACAACAGCTGGGACTTTATTGTCTCTTTAAAGTTGCAACACTTTAGAACACATCGAGGCTTCATTAGATTTACTCATGTATGAAGGTAATGCGGTAATTGAATGATTCTGGAGCGTTACAGCGAGTAGTAGTACAAATTTACAATTGTTGAGTGGAAACATAGTGAGCCCACTGAGAGGGAACAAACCTCACTATGGTAAATATTGTTTCTTCACAAAGACAGCTGACTCACTCATCATTTTTACGAGACGTTGTGATCTTTGTCAGCCCTTATCGTTTAATACCAGAGAATAATTCCCTCCGTGTTGAGTGTTTTCAATTCAACTAACTAAAAATGGAGTATTTACAAACAGCACACTAAATTAAAAACACAGTAACTGTGATTTGTAGCCTAATGGCATGAACATGAGATGTTCCAACACACACACACACACACACACACACACACACACACACACACACACACACACACACACACACACACACACACACACACACACAATGTTTGAGGTGAACAGAGACAATGTAACAAGAGGGGTCTAAAGTGAGAGTTGGTGCAGGGATTCTGAAACAATTTCATGCCAAATGCTCCCAGACATCCCCGCTCTGAAATTAAATTCTAATGCTAATCCCTTGGGACCTCTAGTTCCACCGACAAGGACCTTCATATTAGCAAATACAAGGAAGCATGTTAGAGAATCTGAGTCCATATACACATATTCCTAATGTCTGTATAACACAGATTTCAATAAACATACACTTACACTAAATTGCAGTAATAAGGGAGAATGTATATATGATCTAAATCACACTTTACTGCTTTATCTTAATGGCAAAAAGTGTAAAATGTTCCCCAATTAGTTTCCTTATATCTTTGCTGTACTGTAAATCACAGGATATTTTGATAATCAAAACAGGGGAAGAGAGAGAAAAGCTGTGTTTGTGCACACGTGATAAAATGATGGCAATCAAAACAGAGACGGTCGCCATGGATACATAGATGAAAGAGCACAGCACTGATTAGTTGACTTACGGGCACCAGCTTCATGTACCACTTGGTTGGAGACTGCAGCGGCACAGCAAAAGAAAAAGACAACAACAAAGACATACCTGCGATTAGTTAGTAATGCGATTAGTAATGATTAGTAATACATGGAAAGACATGACAGCAGTGACATCAAAGGACGAGAACATGTGTGTTACTAAGAGAGCACGAAAAGCAGCCCACAGAACCCAAACAACGTTATGTTTAGAGTGTGTATCTTAGGTTGTTGCTGCTCATACGGTCTACAGAATAAGAGTTTGGTTATGGATAGACCAAATATCAACACCAAAGTCACAATTTATCTTAAATAAAATCACATTCCAAGTAAACAATAACAGATGAAACATTTCAAATACAATAAATGAACTACAAATTGGATCTTTAGACCTACAGTACATGCAGTCAGTATTGAAGCCTAAATGGAATTTACACTAGTGTAAGATCAAGACGACTCACACACCATTCAGCCGAGACGACGAGCGTGGAACCTAAACCTGCATGCACAAACTGCGTCAATGCAGGAGAAGCGACAAACTAAATAAATGGCCAGGCCTTTTGTTAATGTCTTTTCGAACTTTGTAATCAGTTTCAGTTTCAGTTCACTGTTGTAAAATGAATACTGCACATAAATGTGCTGCAATCTTTAAGTGAAATGAACAAAATGTGATGTTTGAAGGTTTTGATTCCCCTAACAGCTAATGTGCCCATCACTAGGCATGTATCCATTAAAGACCCACTCCCTGAGTGTTTAAACTGTCCCTGAATCGCCAAAATATCCTCTAAGTTAACTGCTGATGTGTTGAAACATACGTGTGAATTGTGTGAGTTTAAATTGCTGAGATCAGGAAATGTATCTTATTGTTGCTAAAGAGTGGAGCATCACTTAAACACCCACTCATTGCTAAAAAAAAAAGGAACCACAAAAACAATCCCACTGCATACAAGTAACCGAGCTGTCAGCGATCCACTGACAATGTAAGCTGATTCCAAAAGAGAGGCTTGCCTCAGTTAAAAGCTAATTCCCACACTACCTAGAGGCATCAAAGAACCAAATGTGAGAGTCACTCAAAATGGATAGCAAGTGCTCAACTTCAAAGGTGAGCCATGACTCGTGAGAAAGCACAGCCCGCTTTGTACTGAAGCCCCCCAAAATGAATAATAAAGAAAAGATCAGCTGTAGCTTTCTGGGATTTTCCTGATTTGATTAACGTCACAACTCTTTGGATGGTAACTTCAGTCATTAGTAAGAGTCTGATGTCATCAGAGGATAACAGGTGATGTAATCTAATAAACAACGTGTTAGTTAATCAGTTTTTATCTATTTGCCAGTGAACAGATTGCCTTTGAAACTGATGCCACAACATATATTATAGTATAATGTAATACACCATTTAATGTATCTCAGCTCAGCAGATACCTATAATAATAATAATAATAATAATAATAATAATAATAATAATAATAATAATAATAATAATAATAATAATAATAATAATAATAATATATTTATTTGTTGCAACACTGTTGATTTTCTACTGTTCCTGCTTGAAGTTGATCTTTTAAACATTTGTAATCCAGAGACGGTAACAAAGAGTGAGCTGGAGGTGAGTTTGGGGGTTTTGCTAAAAAGGTGCTCTGATGACTCAAATGGCTACTAATGCCCACAAATCACCTATTAAGGAGTCAACCTGAACTTTCATTCACGGGGTATTCTTAATACACTTGCTGCCCCAGTTAGTTTGAGAATAAGATGAAGGCGAGGATGACTGTCTGCATCTTAAGTGTTGATAAGGCTAAGCAGGGTCACACAGAGTTT